>NC_056748.1:873111118-873116118 GCF_019279795.1 Protopterus annectens
AGAAAAAACAACCAAAACAAAAAGCTCATATTCACCCCCTTACCTAGACCTAGCGTGTGACGCCCTTCTCATAATAATTCTGCATCATGATGGTAATGCTATTGTTTATATTCATAAAATGCACGCCAGAAATGTATCATTATGTACTAAATTACAAAAGATTTATTTTCAATTGCAGGAATATATATTGCCCTTCGATAAATATATAAGCATAAAGACGTAAAAACATGAAAACCACAAATCAAATAAGAAACGAACCGTAGCAACCAAAGCTACCTCACTAACCTACCTCCTGAGGGCTTTCAATTTAAGTATACTTTTGATGGACACTACTTCATTTAGTCCTGGGGGTATATATGCTGATGAGCGAATCTGCCACAATACCTCTTGTTCCTCTAAAAGCAGTTGCCATGGGCCCCCTCTAATATGTGGTTCTGTCTGGTATAAGACTGAAAAAACAAAATCATGGTCAAAGTTTTGGACGATATATTTCGCTAATGCATTGTTTAGATCAACCTTATTTATGGCGTATAAGTGCTCGTATATTCTTTTCTTGAGTGGTCTATCGGTCTTGCCGATATAAAATGCAGGACATTGTATGCAAAGAGCAACATATACCACTCCTTTAGAATTGCAATTATACTTCCCATTTATTGCATATTCAATCCCTGCCATTTTAATGATAGATTTAGTGCAAATGTATCTGCAATAGGGGCACATGCCGCACTTAGCCATTCCTAATTTTTTCTTTTTATCCTTTTTAAACTTAGTCGTCTCTAAAAGATCTTTTAGATTAGGTCCACGTCTATATGTAAACCTAGGCTTGTCCCCTATTGCCCTAATAAGCTGCTGGTCTTCAAAGATTAGTTTCCAATTCTTAATAAGGATTTCTTTGATTGCTTTGAAATCCAAGCAATATGTAAAAAGAAATGAGATATGAACATTTTGATCATTCTTACTATTGGCAGCACCTACTGTCATGATGCCTCCTAATAATAGAGGTTGAAAATGGAGAGATTCTCTTTTGTATATAACCTCTTGTCTTATCTCAACAAACATGTGTGGGTAGCCTCTCATCAAGAACATGGATTGAATTTGTTCGCATTCCTGCAGGAAGTCACCTTGTTCAGACACCATTCTAGCCGCTCGGACAAATTGTCCTTTAACAACGCTTCTTTTTTGGTGGAAGGGCTGCGAGCTAGTTAAGTGTAAATACATATTAGAAAAGGTGGGCTTCCTGAAGATTGTTGATTTAAATTTATTCAACCCATGATCCTTGCTGATCTTCACATCCAAAAAAGAAATGTCATCCAACCCAATGGTATATGTGAACTCAAAAAAATTTGTCATCTTAGCTATGCTCTCGATAAACAAAGGTATAATATCAAGGCAGCCCTTCCATAAAAAGAACATGTCATCTTGGTACCTTGTGTACCAAGAGACATGTTCTTTGTACAACGTATTGCAGAACAGATATTCAAATTCCCAATAGGCCAATACGCTATTGGCAAAGGTGATAAAACACCTGGCATTAATGATAAAGTGCAAGTGAAACCTGCCCTTAAGAAGAAGAGGATTTTTAGACCATAAAAGTATGTATTTTAGAGTATAATAATTAGGTAAGGTGTACCTCCCCTAATGATGTCACTTTTTAATTGTTTTAACATGAACCTATAGGGTTTGATTTCATTGTATTTAAATGTTTTTAACTGACTATGCACTTTGTAGTTTGATAAAGCCGTGGAGGTGAAAGCGCTTACTAACTGTGCTAGCATTCAATAAACCTGTTTATGCAGAAGCCGTGCTGAGTTGGTGTTATTATCGTTGTATGGAATAAGGAGCCAGTTGCTTTTTGATTGAGACTGAACATCACGCAGCTATTATCTTCACTTGCATGTGGACATATACTTTTACTTTTATTCTTGAAATTGCAGTGAAGTTAATCCACTTGGTGGTTTGTGTTAGCTGTTTTTTCTTTATTGTACCGTTTAACCACCAGAGGGAGATGGCTGTGTTAGAAGCGGGTGCTGATCTGAAGTTGCCGTATAGGCTCGAGGAGCCGGAACTGCTAGAGCGGAAGTTGTCAAGGTTTCAAGAGTGTTTGAACCCGAAGGAGAATTTTCTGCTGGCTTATGAACCAGATTCTGCTTCGAATGGGTCGGATGATTTGGACAATGCTGCGGAGTTAGGGATTGACCTAAACCATTTGGAATTAGACTTTGTGAAGCTTGAGAAACTGCAGTTGCAGCGTCAACATTTTGAAGCATGCATTTTGAAGCGCGTAGTCCCTCGCGGACTTCGCGTTTTCAAAATGCCAACTTCAGGTAATACCTACCCTTCTTTGTTACAGAAGTGGCAGCAACTTAATTTGAACTTGAGTTTCGATTATATGAAACTCTTGAATGAGTTTCATTCGAAAGAAGAAGAGGGTTTGCGAAAGAAAGTAAATGAACAATATGATAGTATGCTGCAGAAGTATAAAGGACTGAATGCATTAAATGGCTTAGAACGGTTATTGGACAATGTGAAACTTTTCGAAAAGCGCTTACTTGAGCAGAAGCACAGTAAACTTTTAAGAGACATTTCGGATTTTAGAAGTGGCCAGGTCTTCACTTGGCCACGAGTGAGTGGTACACGATCCGATATACGGAGCAGTACGAATACTGTTGATGGTAATTTAAGGGGCAGGAGGGATTTGCATGTTAATAATGAGAACAATGAGAATATACAGAATGTTGCTAGCACATTTTTAAATGAAAATGCCGCTGATGTATTTAATGAGAATAATGAGGGTGTACGGAATGTTACCAGTATGCATGGGGAATGATTTGTTTAATAACCCAAGAAGTGTGGATGCTAGCAGCAATCTTAATAAGAGTGATATTTTGAATATATCTGCGGGTGTTAATAATGCTTTAGGTACTAGTACCGGTTCGGTACATGATACTACACAAGCTGGTTTGATAAATCAAGAGAGGAATAATGAACAGCCTGTAGTTAGAAGGAAAGCTCCCAGTAATGGAATTACCCCACCTCCTCATGTGTTCACCACTGCTCCTGGGAATGATTCCATCACACCTGCCCCTTTCCCAATAGCCAGCAGTGGTTATTTAGGGAGACAGAGGTCTCAGAGCAGGGGGCGGAACAAAAGGAAGGGGTCAGGAGGGGAGCATACGGGACCCACCCTCAAGAAAATGTGGGAAAGGGTGGGGGGTCCCTAGTAATTAATCTTTCAAATCGAGGACTCACTAAATATGAAGAAGAGGTATTAGATAAAGGGTTAAGTTTCATACCAACTAGTGATAGTGATAGTAGACCTGAAATTGTTCCTACGGATGATACAGTTGAAATTGGATTATGGAGGGTCTAATGAGAAGATAGAAGGAATAGATAGATTTCGTCCGAATAGCTTGTATATACCACCCTTACATCCTTTGTTGGAAACGTTCTATAAACTGGTGGAGAATGATTTATATGTATATTATAATGATAAAAAGAAAGAAGGGAATAAAAATGCTAGATATAACCTTACTTTTTTACAGAGAAAAGCTTTGAATGATTTGATGGAAGACGATACTATAGTTATCAGACCTTCTGATAAGGGAGGACCCGTAGTGGTCCTAGACAAAGAGGAGTACATTAGTAGTATGACTAGTATGTTGGATGATGAAGGGTTTTATACAAGGATAAGTTTAAATGATGTTGGTACCAAACTATTCCAAGTGTATGGAATCCTGGATGATTTACATCTGAGTAAGGTGATTCCCGATTCGCTGTTTAATTATTTGAAAGTATGCAACCCTAGAATACCAGAGATCAAAGGTCTTCCAAAGATACATAAGTCAATAGTTAATCCACCCGATGCCCTATTGTGGCGGGCAGGGATGGTTTACTGAACCCTTCTCTATAATAGTGGAATATTTTCTGAGGCCGTTAGTGGAGAAGAATAAGTATATTTTAAAAGATAGTAAACAGTTCCTGATAGAATTATATGAGTATACAAAAGAATTACATGATTACTTAAGAATATATTCTAGTAACATTGGATGTAGTTAGCCTTTTTACGGTTATTCCTAATATTGAAGGGATAATTAGGTGCCAGAACTATTTAAGAAGGAACAGCGAGTATGAAGAGAGTTTTATAGAAGTGTTATCTCTATTTATGGAGATAGTGCTGGAGAATAATGTTTTCTCTTTGGAGAAGAACTATATTTGCAAAAGATGGTAGCTATGGGCACTTCATGTGCCAATAGCTACGCCAACATAGTAATGGCAGATTGGGAGGAAGAGGTGTTGTTTAAGATGGAATTGTTCGAGAGAATGTAGGGTACTATAGACGTTCGTGGATCGATCTTTTCTTTATATGGAAAGGTGATGAGGTCTTTAACATTATTTAGAGAAAAGATTAATGAAGCCACTAGTTACCTGAAGTTTACCTTGAGTTATTCTAGGACAGAACTTCCATTTTGGATGTGAACATCACTAGGTTAACTAATGGACTTTTAAATACTTCAATTTTCAGGAAATCTTGTTTTAGGAACAGTCTCCTGCATAGACGTTCGATGCACCCACGGTTTTTGTTAATATTATGAGGGGCCAGTCTATGAGGGCATCAAGGCTTAATCCATGCCCTTTAGGCTATAAGTCTGAGATGCTAGGTCTTAAGAATAGATTAATAGAGAGGGGGTATGACTCTAAGGATATAGTGAAACATCTGAGGGAAGTGGAAGTAATTAGAGAAGGATTAGCGAAACCTTATTTTTCAGAAAGGAGTGATGAGATTAGCTCAGGTCCACCAGTAACGCAGGATTTTGTAAGGATGCCGTTGTATTACACTAGGGATGTAGGAAAGATCACAGGCATTATTAGGCAACGTTGGCAAGTGTTAAGCCTAGATGACAGTCTGAGTAAAGTGGTAGGAGAAGGCCCTCGGTTCACATATAAGAACAAACAGAATCTGAAAAGGAAGTTATGTAATAGACCTTTTATTAGGAATGTGT
>NC_056748.1:873421118-873516118 GCF_019279795.1 Protopterus annectens
TCAGCAAACAAGGGGGAACCAGGTCCTACCCATTGTGTCAGGAAGCCATGAGAATTTGGCAGTGGGCGATATCTTCCAACTGCTTTCTGATAGCAATGCACAATGTTAAGTTGTCAATCTCGCCTTCATTCTTGCTTGATGGGTTCGGAGCCGATCCCTCGGCTCCGACTCGGCACTTGCTTTAGCTCGAGAACTCCTTTTACCAGCTCGAGGCAGCCCCATATCCCATGATGCAAGGCAGGAAGTACCCAGATCTCGTTTGCCGCTTCGCTTGGGAGGTCTTCTCTTTACCAGCTCCTGGTAAGTAGTTCACATTTGTGATATTTAAGCCCCTTTTTTAGTTAAAACTAATTTTTGATAGTTTATTTTTAATTTTAACCTTTTTCTGACAGAAATCCCTGTCTCTTTTAATTTTTAGTCAGTCAATTTCCCTATCCCTTCCCCCCCTGTTAGGGTGTGTGTGTTGGTGTTTTTTACTAAATACCTCTTGGTATTAGTTTAATTTAATTTGACTGGTGTGTGTTTGTGTTGTGTTTTAGGCACCATGTCTAAGGAGAGGGTTTCAGGTTTTAAGAAGTGTGACTCGTGCTGTCAGAAGATGTCTCTGACAGACGGTCACACTTCTTGCCTGTACTGTTTGGGCCCTCTTCACCTGCAGGACTCCTGTGCTATTTGTCACTCCTTCAGCCAGAGAGTCCTGCAGGAGAGACGCAATAAGATGATTCTCAGGGTCTTCTTAAGCGGAGGGCTCTCCGGCTAAGTCGGCTCCACAAAATCAACCAAAACTGCCAAGGCCCAGGCTTCTGTTTCTAAGCCTGCGGCCTCGGCTCGACTTCGTATAGAGTCGAGATCGGCTCGGCTGGAGCCGATTCTGAATCCACAAAGCTTTCGGCCGATGGCTATCGGTGCGAATCTGCTGACCACTGTGGTGTCGGCTCCGATCGGCTCCGACACCCACGTGCGGCATCGGTGTCGGCTCCGATCGGCTCCGACACCCATGTGGCACAGGCATCGGTGTCGGCTCCGATCGGCACCGACACCGTTACCTTGGTAGCTGCATCGGCTCCGGCTGGAGCCGATAAATCGAAGCGTTCTGCCGGCTCCGAGAAATCGGTGCCGACAGGATCAGTAGTATCGGCTCCGATGGCCCATTCCAGGAAGAGGTCGGGGTCTCCTTCCTTGGAGCCGATACTTTCGGCTCGGCCGCCTCTTCTATCGGGCGGAGCCATCGGAGCCGATCTTCAAGGTCAACCACGTTGTCAGATCATCACCTAGAGAGTGGTCAGTAGATTGCTCAAGTCACAGGTACTGGCCCAAATGCTACACAGTCCGTCTCAGCAGATGACTGTTGGTCCACACCCCGTTACTGTTCCTCCTTCGACTCTACCCCAGAGTTTGGAGTTGGAGTCTTCGGGCATGGTTACTGCTACGGCTGGAGGCGGATACCTCCTTCTGTCCCTTCAGCCCCTACTCTTATCTCCTCTTCCTTAGAGGGATTCGTGGTCGGGCTTCCATGGTCTCCTCCGAGGGGTGAGTGGCATCGGACCCTTGTCCGAGCCCGCTCTTCCCCTTGGAGCCTCGGCCTTGGTGAGCTCGGCTCCGACATCTGCCTCGGAGACTTCCTTTTCGGTGGCCCCTGGAGTTCCTAGCTCTTGGTGGGTTCTCTCGGACCTGCCTGGGAGGGAGCATTCGAGGTGATGAAGAGTGTACTGGCCACTGGTATCAGTCAGCAGTCTCTTCCCGTAGCTCCTCCCTCTATTGTACCTGTTGACATCTCTGCCACTTCTCTTGCTACAGGACCCAGAGATCCTCCGCCTCAGGTTTCCCCATTGGGAATTTCCCCTCTTCCGAGGATTCTCCTGATGTTTGGAGATCCTCCTAGGAAGAGGACTTGTAAGAGGAAGCATGTAGACTCCCTGAGTCTGTCACTTGGATACTGACTTTGATGAGTCAGAGGGATCCCCTAGATCCCCTCTGAGGATGTCTCCTTCTCAGACATCCTAGAACTTCTGAAACAGAGGGAAACTGGCCCACCAACAATCCCTCTGAGGATGAGTCAGTATACCTAGAGGCGTTTGGATCTCGGCCCTCCACCTCCTGGGTGTCTCCGCCTTCGACCCCTTATGCAGGTTATTGCACGAAGGCGTGGACAGCTCCTGACTCTGTAGAGCCAGTCCCTAGGAGGCCTTCTAAATTTATCACTGCCCCTAGTGACAAACAATTCCTTACCAAAGGTGTCCCGCTGATGCCATGGTGGTGGCTGCGGCCACCAAAAGGAACTTGCAGATCCTTCCGTGCCCGTCCATCCTCCTAATAAGGACTCTAGGACCATGGATAGGTGCGGCAAGCGGATGTTTTCCTCAGCGACCTTTGCTATGCGTTAAGCTGAATTATCTTTGTCACTTCACCAGACTCCAGAGATATCCTGAAGGAGCTGGGAGAAGTAGTTCAGGATCCTACAGCTGCAGGGGCCCAAGAAAGATTGCTTCGCAGCTAGGAACCCTCAATTCCATTGCTAACTCCTCCATGCGGCTAATATCTTATGCTGCGGATGGGCGAGTAGAGCCGCAGGCACAGGTGTGGCTCTTAGCGCCAAGCCTGGATGCGGCTATGTGATTTTTGGATCCCTTTAAGGCGTCCTTCACAAATTCTCCCTTTGATGGGTCAGCTTTGTTTGGCCCTCAGGTGAAGGAGACCTTGACCAGGTGTGAGCAGGACGGCAAGACTCTTTCTGCTGTTGGAGTCCGTTTTCCACCCCTTCTAGGCCTTATCCCAAAGGACAGAAGGGTGGGAAGATGTGGTTCCGTAAATCCCAAGGAGTCACGCCGATTCACGTGGTCAGTTTACCCCTAGAGGCAGAGGGGTAACAACAACAGGCCGCTCTAGAGGCAGAGGGGTCCGAAGAACCAGGGCAACAGGGAGTCTCTTCCTGAGAAGCCCTTTCAGCATCCCTGAGGTGTTGCCCGGCTGTCCCTCCTTGGAGACAGTCGGGGGAAGATTATCACTGTACCCAGAAGCCTGGCATTCCCTCACTCAAGACAGATGGGTACAGTCGATCATATCCAAGGGTTACATAATTCCTTTCGAGGAAAGTCCCTTCCCCTCAAGTTCCCTTCCAGATGTACCACCCGGTCTAAGGGACATTGCAGAGTTAGAAATCGCAAAACTACTGCAAAAAAGAGCCATTCAGCCAGTTACAATAGACCATTCAGAACCCGGAATCTACTCAAGGTTCTTTTTGGTCCCCAAAAAGACGGGAGACTGGAGACCAATATTGGATCTCAGCAGACTCAACAAGTCTGTGAGGAAGACAAGATTCCGAATGGTCACTCTTCAGTCAATTCTGCCCTTCTTACAGAAGGACAACTGGATGTGCTCAATAGATCTTCAGGATGCGTACTATCACATCAAAATTCACAGACGCTCCAGGAGATTTCTCCGCTTTCGGCTGGGGTCCAGTCATTTCCAGTTCAGAGCCCTGCCCTTTGGTCTCACTACAGCCCCAGAGTGTTCACCAAATGCATGGCAGTGGTCACGGCTCACCTGAGGCGTCAAGGATTCCAGGTGTTTCCGTATCTCGACGACTGGCTCCTGTCAGCCACCACCAGGCATCAGCTTATACAAGCCAGGGATTACACAATAGACCTTTGTTCTCATTTGGGCATCTCAGTCAACTTGAAAAGTCATCCTTATCGCCCTGCCAGTCTATTACCTTCATAGGCGCAAACTTAAACACTGTTCGGATGTCAGCTACCCTTACAGAACAAAGAGTTTCAGACATTCAGACTCATGTCAGGATCATTCTGGCCAGCAAGAAGGTACAGGCCAGAATGGTTCTAAAGGTATTAGGTCTCATGGCTGCGTCCATTACTCTTCTTCCCTGGCTCGATTCTACATGCGCCTCCTTCAGTGGATGCTGTTCACACAGTGGTCATACCAGCAACTCCCAATGCGTCACCAGATTCTGGTGACACAAACATGCAAAGAACATCTTGCTTGGTGGATCACATCGTCTCAGGTTCACCAAGGCAGGTGCTTTGTACCTCCGTCCCGATAGCCACTGTCACCACGGATGCCTCCCTGATCGGGTGGGGGTCATTATCAGGGCAGGATGGTTCATGGGGCGTGGCAACCGTTAGAGTACCATCTGCACATAAATGTCCTGGAGATGAGAGCAGTGCTTTTAACGTTGCAAGCCCTCAACGACTTTCTTCCCGTAGGGACAATTGCAGTCCACACAGACAACATGTCTGTAGTTTGGTATATCAACAAACAGGGCGGAACCAAGTCCTACCCCTTGTGTCGAAGCGCTCAGACTTTGGCAATGGGCGATCTCCTCTCATCGGTTTCTGGTAGCAACGCATATCCCTGGGAAAACCAACATTATAGCGGACAGATTGAGCAGAGCTATCCTCATGCCTCACGAGTGGTCTCTCAAGCAATCTATAGCGGAAGAGATTTTTCTGGAATGGGGTCGTCCATGTTGCGATCTTTTGCTACTCCCCAAAACAGCAAATGTCCAGACTTCTTCAGCCTCTTCCCTCTATCAGGCCATCCCCCCAGAGACGCTCTGACCCAGGATTGGCCCCAGGGACTTCTTTATGCCTTCCCTCCATTTCCTCTGATCCCTCAGGTGATCCAGAAAGCTACCGTTTGAGAGCCAAATTGATTCTCATTGCCTTACTGGCCTCGACAAGTTTGGTTCCCGTTCCTCCATCGTCACCTTTTGGTGCAGCCGTGGCATCTGGACCCAGTGCCAGATCTACTGATTCACCAATCCGGTCAGCTGCACCGGTCAATCCCTTCTCTCAACCTCACAGCATGGTTGCTCCACTTCCTTCCTTAGCCAGGCTTCCTTTGATCTCTAACCCAGTTAGAGATATCATAGTAACTTCACTAAAATCCTCTACCAGGAGGATTTACACAAGCAAATGGAACGTTTCTCTTATTGGGCTAAGGCCCAAAATATTGATCCTTTTACTGCCCCTGTTCAGGCAGTTCTGGACTTCTTAGCAGAGATTTTTCATGCAGGCTCCTCTTCTTCAACAGTCAGAGTTCAGTTGGCTGCTATTTCTAATTTTCATGTCGGGATAGCAGATCATAATATTATGTCCCATAGGCTCTGCAGGGCCTTCTTGAAAGGAATTTTCCTACTAAAGCCTCCAATCAGGAATCCTCCTCCTCAGTGGGATCTAAATTTAGTGCTGACATCCTTGATTCTTCCCCTTGAGCCAGCTGTTTCTTGTTCCCTGAAATATCTTTCTTGGAAAGCGTTATTCCTAGTGGCTATTACATCTGCCAGGAGGGTGTCTGAACTTCATGCTCTTTCAGTTCGACCCCTATTTGATTTTCACAAAGACAGAGTATCCTTGAGAACTAATCCATCCTTTTTACCCAAGGTCGCTTCAAAAACAATCTGAATCAATCCATTGATCTCCCGTATTTTTTCCTAACTATTCAGATAGAGCTGAACAAAAGCTACATTATCTTGATGTCCACCGTCAGCTCAGATATTATTTGGACAGAACAAAAAAATTTAGAAAATCTGATCAACTTTTTGTTTCCTATGCGGATAATAAAAAAGGCCTACCTGTTTCTAAAGTGATTTTGTCCAGATGGCTTTCTTCGGTCATCACTGAAATTTATACGATCAGGGGAAAACAGCTGTGCTCAAAACCTAAAGCACATTCAACTAGGAGTTTAGCTACTTCTACAGCTTTTCAAGCTAGACTGCCTTTGGACACTATTTGTGCAGCGGCCACTTGGGCCACTCCTCACACTTTTGTTTCCCATTACAAATTGGACTTGGCCTCCAGTGACAGAGCCAGTTTTGGCTCTACAGTCCTCAAGAGTTTGTTCCATTGAGCCACCCAGGATAGAGGTGCTAGGGACGCGGTCCCATCAAGCAAGAATGAAGGCGAGATTGACAACTTAACATTAAGAAGTTATGTACCTACCATAACGTTCCATGTTAGTTGTCTTCTCTCGCCTTCTTTCTTGCGACCCTCCCTCCTTCCCCTGGCCTGGACAGACCTTGTATAAGAAACTATTATGCTAAAGACCATTCAGACCTGGTCCTTTTTCCATCTGTAAGTTTCTTCTTCCTTTGGGAAGTATTTTATGCTTGGTGTTATTGCCCTTTTGTCAACAAACGAGATCTGGGTACTTCCTGCCTTGCATCATGGGATATGGGGCTGCCTCGAGCTGGTAAAAGGAGTTCTCGAGCTAAAGCAAGTGCCGAGTCGGAGCCGAGGGATCGGCTCCGAACCCATCAAGCAAGAAAGAAAGCGAGAGAAGACAACTAACATGGAACGTTATGGTAGGTACATAACTTCTTATTCCCGGAGATTCCAGTGTGATTGCAGACAAACTGGGCAGATGCATTCTCCTGCCTCGCGAGTGGTCCCTCAATCCTGTCATGGTGGCAAAGATCTTTAGTCACTGGGGCCAGCCTTGTTGCGATCTTTTCGCATCCCCCAGAAACAGCAAATGCAGGAGCTACTTTGCCCCAATTCCCCCGCAGGGGGAGTACCCGAGGGACACACTGGTACATCATTGGCCCACAGGACTTCTGTATGCTTTCCCTCCCCATCCTTTGATCCCGCAATTTGTAAAGAAAGCTCTTCGGTTGAGAAGCAAAGTAATCCTAATTGCACCTTATTGGCCTCGACAAGTTTGATTTCCCTTCCTTTGGCCTCACCTAGTACACCAACCATGGATTCTGGATCCAATTCTGGAATTGCTGTCGTACCTGTAAGGGTTGATGCACCCAAACATATCGAGTCTCAAGCTGACAGCTTGGTTCCTCCACTTCCAGTAATTGCCAGGCAAAATAACTTATCCCTCCCTGTACATAATATTCTTCTGGCTTCTCATAAACCATCCACCAGGAAACTTTACCTCAGCAAGTGGAAAAGATTCATAACTTGATCTCGAGAGAAGGGAATAAGACCCATTTTCAGCTCTGCTTGATTTGGTACTGGACTTTTTATCAAATCTCCTCCATTCAGGAGCTGCAGCTTCAACTATGAGCTCAC
This sequence comes from Protopterus annectens, assembly GCF_019279795.1. Lineage (NCBI taxonomy): Eukaryota > Metazoa > Chordata > Ceratodontiformes > Protopteridae > Protopterus > Protopterus annectens. Next base: position 873,428,156 of record NC_056748.1, read on the forward strand.
CTGGCTGCCATCTCTAACTTCCACAATGTTTTCCAGAACTCGTCCTTGATTTCTCACTATCTCTGTAAAACCTTTTTGAAAGGTGTCACCCACATTAGACCACCCGTCAAAGAGCCAGTTGAACCTTGGAATTTAAAGCTAGTCCTACAGTCCTTAACTCATCCCCCTTTCGAATCTGCTGCCACTTGTGATATAAACTTTTTATCCTGGAAAACATTATACTTGGTAGCGATTACTTCATTAAGGTGAGTATATGTGTTACAGGCCTTGTGCATAAAACATCCTTACATGGTTTTCCACAAAGACAGAGCATCACTCTGGACTAATCCCACCTTCTTACCCAAAGTTATTTCAGGTTTGACCATTAGTCAAATAATTGATCTGCCAGTCTTTTTTCCGGATTTTTCTAACAAAGGAGAATACTCCTTGCATTTATTTGATGTGCATAGACAATTGTGATTCTATTTGGACAAGACTAAATCACTACGAAAATCTGACCAATTATTCGTATCCTTCTCTGGATATAAATTGGGAAAATCCGTTTCCAAAGTGACTCTTAGTGGTTGAGAGATTGTATTTGTTTTATCTACCAACAAAACAAACTTCTATCAAATAAGGTCAAACCGCATTCAACCAGGTCGATTGTGACATGTTGCCTTCCATGCAAGAGCTTCCATGGATGACATTTGTGCAGCAGCAACATGGGATACCCCTCATACCTTTATCACTCATTACAAATTGGATTTGGCCTTCGGGGGGAGAGTCTCCTTTGGTTCAATGGTGCTCAGGAATATCCTTCTATTGGGCCTTCCAGGAAATAAAGTAAATAGGGACTGTCCCATCAGTAAGGAATGAATGAAGATTAACAACATCCGATAAAGAAATTATGTCCTTACCATAACATTCCATCTGTATTGTTGATCTTCATTCATTACATGCCTCCCGCCAACCCCCTCCGAAATACTCCTGGAGGTTTGGGTTTGGTCCTACCTTATGATAGGGTATTTGCTGAGATAAAGCTTCCACTTTCTATCCTTTTTTCTTATGGGCAAACTCGATCTGAGGTGGTAGAGAGAGAGGGGCAGTATAGGTAAGCTTAGCTTGAGAGTTTTTTGGCTGGCGCGAGCTTGTTATAAAGGCTGACTCGGTTCCGAAGACAGAACCAAAACCCATCAGTAATGAATGAATGAAGATCAACAACACAGATGGAATGTTATGGTAAGGACATAACTTCTTTTTTTTTTTTTTTTAACTGTCCTTTTGCTCCTTTGTTGTTGACAGTACTGTTTAATACGGTTAAGAAACAAGTTATTTCAGCAGCACTCTTGACCCTCACTGCCAGATAGCAGTAAGTTATATGGAGTTTATAATCCATTCTGTTTATTTCTGTTCCCTTAAATGAGACTACTAATCCCAGTTTCCTGCAGAAATAACCTGTTAGCATTTAATATTAGATTTTTGATTTGTTTGGGACAAAAAAAGTCCTTTTTCTTAACAGAAGATCTGAAGTAGTTAACTTCATTTTATCTGCAACCTGTGGGTATATGGATCCCTATCGGATCCACTCCGACAACTTTTTTCTACCATCTGCTCCAAGCTCCTCCCCTTACCCATAATGCCCTACCATCTCCTATCTTCGCCCAGATCTCGTTTGCCGTGCCAGTAGTGTGCATCGTGGTCTCCTTTGCTCTGAGCTAAAAAGGGGATCGTAAGTGGAAACTTTTGATTATATCTAGTGTGCTTGTGTAGGATTACCCTTCCTCCCCTCTAGTCCATGCTTGCCCCCACGGGCTTTTGTATGCTTATCCACCATTGCCACTCATTCCGAAGTTTCTTCAGAAGACTTGCCGACTACAGTTCAAAGTGATCCTCATTGTCCCGTACTGGCCTCGTCAGGTTTGGTTCCTATTCCTTTGGTCTCATCTATTAGCTCCCCCGTGGTTTCTGGATCCCTGTCCGGATCTAATTTCCCATCCGCCGGGGACACGTCCACCCGATCTGGGCAGCCTCAAGCTAACAGCTTGGTTGCTCCAGTTCCGTTAATCGCCAGGACTCCCGGTCTTTCATCCCAGGTTAAATCGATTCTAGTGGCCTCTCTTAAAGACTCCACTAGAAAACTATATTGCAGTAAATGGAAGCGCTTTTCCATTTGGGCTTCACAGAGAGAAATAGATCCCTTTACAGCTCCTGTTCCAGCGGTGTTGGACTTCCTGTCTGGTATCTTTCAGCAAGGAGCTAGTTCCTCCACAGTGAAAGTACAATTGGCAGCCATTTCCAGTTTTCACGTTAGCGAAGACAACATGGCCTTAGCCTCCTCTAGGCTGTGCAAGGCCTTTCTTAAAGGTACTATTCTGCTATGGCCCCCTGTCAAGGATTCTGTACCTCCTTGGGACCTTACTTTTGTTTTACAGGCATTGGTAGCCCCTCCTTTTGAACCCACAGCATTGGTGGACTTAAAATTTTTGTCCTGGAAGACAGCTTTCCTAGCCACCATCACATCGGCTAGAAGAGTTTCTGATCTTCAAGCTCTGTCTGTCATGCTTCCATATTTGGTCTTCTATAGGGATAGGGTTTCCCTCCATACTAACCCTTCCTTCTTACCGAAAGTGGCATCTGAAGCAAACATAAACCAGTCCATTAATCTGCCCGTTTTCTTTCCCAACTTTCAAAATAAAGGTGAATACAAACTCCATTTGTTGGATGTTCATAGACAACTTCATTTTTATCTTCATAGAAAGAAGTCTTTCCGCAAGATTGACCAATTGTTTGTTTCCTTTTCCAAAGCATTTATGGGAAAAGCTATTTCTAAAGTTTCTTTAGCCAGTTGGATCACTCTCTGCATTTCACATGCTTACAAAGAAAAATGTTTATCACCTCCTGGTATAGTTAAAGCTCACTCTACCAGGTCCTTGGCGACTTCTGCTGCCTTTTGGTCCAGGGTACCTTTGGACAATATTTGTGCAGCAGCGACATGGGCAAATTCACATACCTTCATTTCCCATTACAAATTGGATCTGATTTTGAGGGGTAGAGCTTCCTTTGGCTCTGCGGTGCACAAGAATATCCTTCCATAAGGGCCTCCCAGGATCAGAGTAGCTGGGGACTCTGTCCCACAGGTTGCAGATAAAAATAAGTTAACTACTTCAGATAAAGAAGTTATGTACTCACCATAACGTTCCATCTGAGTAGTTATACTTCATTTTTCTGCAACATTCCCTCCCTCCATCCCCCGGACCTTATCCTGTTTTCAGGTTGGTTATTGGGTTGAGTTGCATATATATTGTTAGTTGCTAGGAGATGGTAGGGCATTATGGGTAAGGGAGGAGCTCGGAGCTTGGAGCAGATGATAGGAAAAAGTTGCCGGCTCGGATCCGTATACCCACAGGTTGCAGAAAAATAAAGTATAACTACTCAGATGGAACGTTATGGTGAGTACATAACTTCTTTTTTTCAGCTGTCTGACTAAGAAAAGTGATTTTTGCACTGCTCATTTACAAGGATCTCCCAGACAACTGCTCTTGGTCCTTATGTGTTGTCTGTGTTACGTTTTCAGCAGGTATTACATTTTCACATTCCAAAGCTGTAATCACAATCTCCTTAAACAGGTTTGTCTCAAGTCTTAGTTCACTAAAAGTTTTCTCATTCTGATGCCTGAAATTTGTAATGGTCTCCTGTTAGAGAAGCCCCTTTTGCCACGTCCACAAGACGTAGACAAGAACTAGAAGCTTGCACAAATGCTTTGTTTTTAGTGGTAGTCTACTAATGAAAAAGTTGTATTTAAATTTTTGTGTACCAGAATGTTCATTTTATAATATGTGAACTTTGAATATCCAGCTTCTTTCTCCCAAGTGTAGTTTCATTTGCTTGTTTTATGCATTTGTAATCTTATTTGCATTGTTCTGTTTTGCTTACTTTGAATGCTCTCCACAGAAGGTACATTTCAAAATGTATTTTTCTGATGTCTGTAGTTTGGTACAAACTCATATAAAATCTGTAGGTGTCAAGCTTGGGAGCTGGCAAGTCATCCCTCCCTGCACGTAGTATATCACTTTCTGAATTTTGCCATAATGCATCCAGTAAACTAAGTTAATGTTAAGTTGTCAATCTCGCCTTCATTCTTGCTGGATGGGTTCGGAGCCGATCCTCGGCTCCAACTCGGCCACTCTAAAAGCTCGAGAGCTAGTTCCACCGGCTCGAGGCTCCCCTATATCCCACAATGCTAGGCGGTAACTCCTCAGATCTCGTTTGCCGCTACGCGATCGAGGTGCTTTTTTCAACCGGCTCAGGCTAGTTGAATCTTTTGACAGTTTTAGTCAGTCAGACCCCCCCTTTAAGTTAGCTCTTTTTTATAACTTTTAAGTTAAATAGTTTTTAATCCCCTTTTAGTCAATTTTTCACCAGTTTCCTATCCCAAAATATCGAACCTTTCCCTCGGGCTTTAGGCCCACTCCCTCCCTTGGTAGTTGGAGGGTCTGTGTTTTGTAGGGAGTTTTTTGTTTAAAACTTACTTATAAGTTAAATTTTATAAGTTAAATTTTAAAGTTTTATTTTTAGAAGTGTAATCGGTGTGTGTGTGTGTGTGTGTGTTTGGGATTACACTTTTACTTCTCTTTGGACATGTCCAAAGAATCAAAGGTCGCAGGCTTCAAGAAGTGTGACTCGTGCTGTCAGAAGATGTCTCTGACAGACGGTCACACTTCTTGTGTTTACTGCCTGGGACCTTTGCACCTGCAGGACTCAGGTGCTGTTTGCCATGGCTTCAGCCCTAGAGTCCTGCAGGAGCGAAAAAATAAATTAATTCTAAGAGGCTCATTAAAGCCTGAGGGTCCCTCGACTCAGTCATCGGGGAAACCCTCCAAGTCCTCCAGACCTTCGGCTCCAGCCTCTGAGCCGACTTCTGGGGGCCCTAAGTCCATTCGAACATCGTCTCCGGCCGGAGCCGATGAATCTCGAATTCATGTACCTACGGTGTCCTCTGCTCCGGCCGGAGCCGAGGAAGACATAACTGAGTCGGCTCCGATCAAGCTAGCCCAGATGCTTCAAAGTCCGACTCAACAGTCGAAGACTGTCCCCACCACTCAAAATATTCCTCCTCTGACTCTGTTGAGTTCGGAGCCGGGGCGGTTCGGACCCGAGACTGTGGTGGCGTCGGAACCGATACCTTTGTCTTCGGTTCCGTCGTCTGCTCCGATGTCTTCCTTGGAAGAATCTCGGCGCCGGACTTCCCTCGTTGGCTCCGAGGGGGCGAGTGGCATCGGACCCTTGTCCGACCCCGCTCTCCCTCTCGGTGCTTCGGCGCTGGTGAGTTCGGCTCCGACATCGGCCTCGGAGCCATCACTGTCGGTGCCAGGGGAGGTTTTCAGTTTTTCGGAACGGAGACCTCCGGCTCTGCCTGACAGGGGTGCCTTTGAGGTCATGAGGAGCGTGTTAGAACCAGGTTCTACTCCACAGTCGGCTCCTTCTGCCCTTCCCTCCATGGTGCCTCTGGTGATTTCTACTCACTCTCTTGTCCCCGACCGTAGAGAGCCAGCTCCTCAAGTTTCCCCTGTGGGGATCTCCTCCTCTTCGAGGCCTCTCCTGACCCTGTAGGAGAGCCCCCCTAGGAAGAGGCAGTGTAAGAGGAAGCACATTGACTCCCCTGAGTCTGTCACCTCTGACACTGATTTAGAGGATTCTGAAGGTTCCCCTCGTTCCCCTGAAGATGTCTCCTTTGCAGACATCCTTGAAATCTTAAAACAGAGGGGGAATTGGCCAGCCCTCAACCCTTCAGAGGATGAATCAGTGTACCTTGAGGCGTTTGGCTCTCGCCCTTCCACCTCCTGGTTGTCCCTTCCCTTTGACCCCCTTATGCAAGTGGTGGCAAAGAAGGCTTGGGCGGCTCCTGACTCAGTGGAACCCACCCCCAGGAGACCATCTAAGTTCATCACGGCCCCTAAGGATAAAGAATTTCTGACCAAAGGCGTCTCTGTTGATGCTATGGTGGTGGCTGCGGCTACCAAGAAGGAGTTAGCTGATCCTTCGGTGCCTGTTCATCCTCCTAACAAGGAGTCTAGGTCGATGGACAGGTACGGGAAGCGGATGTTCTCGTCAGCGACCTTTACTATGAGATCGCTGAATTACCTGTGTCATTTTACTCGACTTCAGAGGGACTTACTCAAAGAAGTGAGTGAAATGTTGAAGGACCCAACAGCTGCGGGTTTTCAGGATAGGATGAACTCTCAGCTGGCTACCCTTAATTCTATAACCAACTCCTCCATGCGCCTCCTTTCATATGTGGTGGATGGAGCAAGTAGAGCAGCAGGTACAGGCATAGCCTTGCGTAGGCACGCCTGGATGCGGCTTTGTAACTTTGCGGACCCTTTTAAGGCGTCCTTCACTAATTCCCCCTTTGATGGATCCATCCCTCTTTGGTCCTCAAGTGAAGGAAACCCTGACTAGGTGCGAGACTGATGGCAAAACTCTTTCTGCCGTCGGAGTCCGTTTTTCTACCCCTTCTAGACCTTACCCCAAAGGTCAGAAGGGGGGAAAGATGTGGTTCCGTGAACAATCCCAAGGAGACTTGCCTGATGCACAGAGTCGATTCCTCTCTAGAGGCAGAGGGGGGAACAACAATGGTAGACGCCGTCCCAGAGGCAGAGGGGGCCCGCAGAATCAGGGCAGTCGAGAATCCTTTTCCGACGAGCCCTTTCAGCATCCCTGAGGTGTTGCCCGACTGTCCACCTTTGGAGGCAGTCGGGGGAAGGTTGTCACTGTACCCAAAAGCCTGGCTATCCCTAACTCAAGACAAGTGGGTACAGTCTATCATTTCCGAAGGCTACAGAATCCCTTTCCTTGCCATTCCCAAGCTGTCCAAAATATCCCTTCCAGACGTTCCACCCAGTCAAAGGGAGCAAGCAGCATTAGAAATTTCAAAGCTGCTCGCAAAAAGAGCCATTCAACCAGTGCCAGCAGACCTAGTAGGATCCGGAACCTACTACAAATTCTTTTTGGTTCCAAAGAAAACAGGGGACTGGAGACCCATTTTGGATCTCAGCAACTTGAACAAGTTTATCAAGAAAACAAAGTTCCGGATGGTCACGCTGCAGTCCATTCTTCCCTTTTTGGGCCGAGACAGCTGGATGTGCTCTATAGATCTCCAGGATGCATTCTATCACATCAAGATGAATCGACGCTCCAGGAGGTTTCTCCGCTTCAGGCTGGGAACCAGTCATTTTCAATTCAGAGCCCTGCCCTTTGGTCTCACTACAGCCCCCCGAGTGTTTACCAAATGCATGGCAGTGGTAGCCTCTCATCTGAGACGCCAAGGATTCCAGGTGTTTCCTTATTTAGATGACTGGCTCCTCACAGCCCCCACCAAGCATCTGTTACTCCTCGCCAGAGACTACACCTTTCGCACATGTCAGGCACTAGGCATTTCAATAAACTATGAAAAGTTCGTGTTATTACTTTTATAGGCGCAAATCTAGACACAGTCAAGATGTCAGCCAGACTCACAGAGCAGAGGATAGCAGACATTCACAAACAGGTCTTTCTTCTTTTGCAGAACAACAAAGTCAAAGCCAGACGGATCCTGAAAGTCTTGGGGATTATGGCGGCGGCCATCCCTCTCCTACCATTAGCTCGCTTCCATATGAGGATTTTGCAATGGATGCTCTTCACACAATGGTCTTACCAAAGCCTCCCAATGTCCCATCCTATTCGGATAACTCAATCGTGCAAGAGTCATCTCTCTTGGTGGATCACATCTCCTCAGCTCCTCCTAGGGAGACCTTTTGTCCCTCGTCCTCCGGTTGCTACGGTGACAACGGACGCCTCCCTGATCGGGTGGGGGGGGGGCATTTCCAGGGCAGGACAGTCCAGGGCATGTGGCCACCGTTCGAGTGCCACTTGCACATAAACGTCCTAGAGATGAGAGCAGTGCTTCTAGCGTTGCAAGTCCTACAAGACTCTCTTCCCAAAGGAACTATAGCAATTCAGACAGGCAATATGTCTGTAGTGTGGTACATCAACAAACAAGGCGGAACCAGATCTTACCCCCTATGTCGAGAGGCAATCAGGCTATGGCAATGGGCGATTTCTTCTCAGCGATTTCTGTTAGCAATGCACATCCCCGGGAAGTCCAATGTGATTGCAGACAAATTGAGCAGAGCTATTCTCATGCCTCACGAGTGGTCTCTGAACAATTCAGTGTTGGAGAAAGTTTTTCGACAGTGGGGCAGGCCTTGCTGCGACCTTTTCGCTACTCCCCAAAACAGTAAGTGCGACGATTTTTTCACCCTCTTTCCCCAACCAGGCCACCCCAGCAGAGACGCTCTAGTGCACGTTTGGCCCCGGGGACTTCTGTATGCCTTTCCTCCCTTCCCACTGATATCCCAGCTGATACAGAAAGCCATCGCTCAGGAAGCTTCTATGATCCTCATTGCCCCTTACTGGCCTCGACAAATTTGGTTCCCCTTTCTCCACAGTTATCTGTTGGAACAACCTTGGCATCTGGACCCAGTTCCAGACCTCTTGACCCATCAGTCGGGTCAGTTGCACCACTCCCTTCCCTCTCTGAACCTCACGGCTTGGTTCCTCCAATTCCGACCTTAGCCAGGCTTCCTTTGATATCTCACTCAGCGATATCTTGATTGCCTCTCATAAATCTTCCACTCGGAAGATTTATCATAGCAAGTGGAAACGTTTTTTCCTATTGGGCGCAGTCAAAGAATATAGATCCTTTCACTGCTTCTATTCAAACAGTTCTAGACTTTCTAGCCGAACTTTTCCATGCAGGTACGTCTCCATCTACCATTAGAGTTCAATTGGCTGCAATTTCGAACTTTCATGTTGGAGTCTCAGAGTCCTCTATTATGTCTCACAAACTCTGCAAGGCCTTCTTAAAAGGAGCTTTTCTACTCAAACCACCCATCAGAGATCTTCCTCCTCAGTGGGATCTCAATTTGGTTCTGGCATCCTTAATTCTTCCCCCCCTTTGAACCTGCGGCTTCATGTTCTATAAAATTACTTTTGTGGAAGACACTCTTTTTAGTAGCTATCACCTCAGCTAGAAGAGTCTCTGAACTTCATGCTCTGTGTAGTCGACCCCCTTATCTAGTTTTTCATAAAGACAGGGTGTCCTTGCGTACTAACCCGTCCTTTTTGCCCAAAGTAGCTTCATTGACAAATTTGAATCAAACCATTGAGCTTCCTGTTTTCTTCCCAAATTATTCTAATAGGTCAGAACAAAAGTTACACTGTTTAGATATTCATCGCCAACTTAGGTACTATTTAGACAGGACCAAACAATTCAGGAAATCTGACCAACTGTTTGTTTCTTATGCAGCAGGTAGAATGGGCCTTCCAGTTTCTAAAGTCTCTCTCTCTAGATGGCTTACTTCGTTGATTACCCCTAGTGTATCAGATAAGACATCGATTGCCATCCAAACCCAGGGCTCATTCAACTAGAGCTTTATCCACTTCGGTAGCTTTCCAAGATAGACTGCCTATTGATTCAATTTGTTCTGCAGCTACTTGGGCTTCTCCCCATACCTTCATTTCTCATTATAAGTTGGACTTGGCCTCTAGAGACCGAGCCAACTTTGGTTCCACTGTACTCAAGAGTCTGTTCCGATAGGCCACCCGGGACAAGGTGCTAGGGACACAGTCCCATCCAGCAAGAATGAAGGCGAGATTGACAACTTAACATTTAGAAGTTATGTACCTACCATAAAGTTCCATGTTAGTTGTCTTCTTCTCGCCTTCTTTCTTGCGTCCCACCCTCCTTCCCCCTAGCCAGGACAGACCTAGAAGAGTTTTCTTGTTCCTTATGGAATTTTTATTGCTGGCCTTAGCTTTCAAACGAGATATGAGGAGTTACCGCCTGGCATTGTGGGATATAGGGGAGCCTCGAGCCGGTGGAACTAGCTCTCGAGCTTTTAGAGTGGCCGAGTCGGAGCCGAGGATCGGCTCCAAAACCATCCAGCAAGAAAGAAGGCGAGAAGAAGACAACTAACATGGAACGTTATGGTAGGTACATAACTTCTAATTTTCTGCTATTTGCACCAGCTCAGGTCTTGTTCATAATGTACATTATAGGAAAGTTTCCTGTATTTTTAAGGGTGTGTTTCTAGAGTATCAGAGTTATTTGTACATGCCACAACCTATGCAAGCATTTCCTTTAATTGGTGGAATCCTAGAATATGAAGGATTGTCAAAAGTCCCAACACTTCATTTCAGTCATCCAAAGGAGAAGTCATGAGAACCTGTAGGACTGTCTTTTCTCAGAAAGATGGCAGTTTCTGTTTGCAAAAAGCATGATGGGAATTGGCAAGAAGGTTTGCTTTCATAATCTTGTAGAAGAATTTGAGAGAAAGGGTAAGGGGTTCTGAGGCAGGGCAGTGGTAAACACCTTATACTAAGGCTGTCTCTGAGATTGTCTGTCCTTTTCTGCATGGTGTGCTGTCCATTAGATATGTTATCAGAGATGAAATACTTCTTACCATGGGACTATATGCCACAGGCATTGGGATCCTTTGGCAGTCAGAGCTTTAAGGCTACTTTCTTCCCGCCCTCTGTTTTTCAGAGCTCTGTTTCTTCATTGGCATTTTATTATTTGCATATAGTTATAAGGCTCCAGTCAGCAGTGTTTCCTTGTTTTTCTCGGCCGGATCTGTTTACAGTTCTGCCATGACCTCTTCAGACTGTTCATCTCTGTGCTGTGATTTTTTTTTACCTTTTGGCTAATTTTCAATCTCTGCCTTTCCCTTTCTTGACCTATAAACACAAGGCATGTTCTCCTTTGACTGCCACACCAAAACCAATTGTAAGTCATTGTACCTGAGACAGGGCCATTATGCCCAGTGACAGTCATGTTAGCTGCATGCACAATACTGTAGAGGGAAGTGAAGTATTTACCATTGCTCCATTTGCTTAATTTTTAGTTGAGCAATACAGAACAAATAGTCTCTTACAGGAAAGGTACTGATCCTGGCAAGTCATCTGATTCCAAGTTTACTTCCTAAACATCTGGTTGACTGCAACCAATTAAGAAACTTAGAGCAACCCTCCAAGAGGACTGTTGCCTAAAAAGATATTTTGGTTGTGCAAATTTCACAGATGAAATTGCAAGCCCAGCCCAATGCTCCAGTGTCCCATGCCAAACCTCGGGATTTTTCCCCTCATTAGTTAGTTGCTAAATTCCCCAGAGCTTAATACACAAACCCACTTTGCCTCACCCCTTCCTATTTCTAGAGTTTATTTAAAAAAAAAAAAAAGGTTCATATGCAGACAGACCTGTTGTTGCAGTTAAAAGCCTCAAGGAGATCTTGTCTGCGGTCCCGTTTGGTTTCTTTGTTTCTTGCCATGCTAGTCTTTCCACTTCCTAACCATCCACTGCCCCCATCCCAAGGCTACATTTGTAGAAGTTGGGACTCCTAATGTCATCCATACTTCCCCAGACATCTTGATTCTCAGCAAAGAAGAAGCTTCCTACCTGTCTGTCCTGAAGACCTAAAGTTCAAAGAAATCCTAGAGATGATGTGGCAGATGGTATTTTGGCCCCCTAACTCCACCTTCCAGGAAGAGATCCTTTAAGATCTTTTCTGTTTCACTCCTCTGTCAGCCTGGGTGGCCCTCCCTGACAGAATGACAGACTCATTTGCCAGGTGCACATGGAAAGAACCAGATATTGTTCAACCCATCCCTTGAAAACCCTAGAAGTTTCTTAGGCCTCCCAAAGACAGGTGAGATTGGAGAAAGGGACCCCTTGTCTACCCTACTGCTGTGTCTGCTTCCACAAATAGATAAACTCCAAAAAGCTCAGGTGATTTAACCCACCGATAAGGAGTCCAAGGTTATCCTTGATTAGTCTGTATATGCAGCAAGCACCTTCCTCATTCATGCTATTAATTGATTGACACCGACGAGATTTTCAGAGTGATTTGGCCAGCAGTGTGCTAGAGCTCCTGAAGCAACTTCATTTTGTGACATATGAAAGCAGATTCAAAAGTTGCTGCAGTGAACACAGTCACCGCACTTTTCGCGAGACTTTCTCATAATGCTGCAGGTGGAGCAGCAAGGACAGTTGTGTCTGGCATTGCCATGAGGTGGCTGACCTTGCTCAGGCTTGCAGGACTTGTGGAACACTTCAAAGCTTTAACATTCCATACAGTGGGTCCGCCCTATTTGGACTAAAGGTGAGAGATGGGTTGCAACAGAGTGAGAAGAAAGCAAAATGCTTATCTCTCTCTAAATTTTCAGCCCTACAGAAGTCCTGTTCCATTAATCAAAAGGGAGTGAAAATTATTTAGGTTAGAAAATCCCATTAAAACTAATATGAGCAGTATACTGATAGGAGCTCATATGGTGTAAGGGTTTCTCTAATGGTGATGCAGTGGTGGTCCACAAAACCAGATGGTTCATGGCCCTAATTCATGTGAGAGATTCCTAGCTCCATCTAGTGAACTTTGCTGTGTCAAATCTTGAGCAAGTCAAGCCTCTGAAGTTTGTTGACTGCCATCTGGATACAACTGCTCATATTGCCAAACTTCCTTTCTCAAGGCTGTTATTACTACATCTTCAAACCCCTCAGGTCTTTTTCCTTCATAGGCCACCAGCTTCGCTAGTTTGTCTTTTTGGCTTCAGGGCTGCTGCTCTGTTCCTATGTTGCAGTATTCTTTGTGTGGGGATTCCCCACCTCAGGCGACCTGAAAGTCGGCTCCTATACAAAAGCTTAAGCCTGGTTGCTGTATGTGCATGGGACCTCACATACAGGGCCATAAACCAAGGACCTTAAATGTGACGTCTGCACGCACAGACCTCAAAACTTTTCAGCCGCAAATGACGTCACATTGATCGCTTCTCTTCTACACTCGAAGACTTCGAAAAAGCTAAGTACTCCATTGGGGGAATTTTCCATTTCTTTTGCTTGAGCTTGGTTAGCTGTAGTTATCGTCTGCACACACAGAAGCTCAGACTCTCAGAGAAGCTCGAGACCAAGTGGATATCCCATGATTCCCTGCTGTAACTCCCCAGATCTAGTTTGCCGCTGCAACGATCGCAAGCTCTCAAGAGTGAAGCTCAGGCCAGTGAAAACTTTTCTTACTTAAAAATTTTTGTAGTTTAAGAATTTATTTTCTTTGATAGTGTTAAATTAGTTAGTTTGGTAGAGTAGATTTTTTTATAGTAGTTTAGTAGTTGAAAGGGTTTTTTCTCCTTAGTAGTTGACCGGGCTCTGTCAATATATTATTATATACATATTATAGTCAAGTGTGCTGTGGAGTGTTTTTTCTAGTAGTTTAAGCTTTATAATATCTTAGGATAATTTAGTCTGTGTTTCTCTTTTTTATAGATATAGATAATATATATATATATATATATATATATATATATATATATATATATATATAATTATAGTAGAATACTTAAGCTTATTTGTTGTGTTTTTTGTTGGACTTTAGTATGTCCGAAAAACAAAAGTCAGGTTTTAAGAGATGTGGTTGTGAACAGAAGATGTCCGTTACTGACAACCACACCACATGTGTGTATTGTCTTGGCTGTGTACATTTGCAAGAGGTCTGCTCTATCTGCCACTCCTTCAGTGCTAGAGTTCTGCTAGAAAGAAGAAGGAAGTTGGTAGATAGAGGGCTTCTAAAACCAGATTTTCAGGCCGCTCTTGAAAAAGCTGACCTCTCTTCTAAGACGTCGAAGGAGTAAAGTCTTCTAGAGGATCTTCGGAGCCTAAGCTCCGGCTCCGAGTACCTCTGGCATGATTCGAATATCAGTTCCACAGACCTCGGGACCGCCTGCTCGATCTCTGGTGGTGGAGCCGATTTTCGATGCACCCCAATCACCTATCCTCCAGTCGGTGCATTCTTCAGCTCCTTCGACCCATCACTCTTCACACTCCTCCAAATTATCTGGTGTGGATCTGGATCAAGTGGTGAAAAGGTAATTGGAGAACCTGGCCCTTGCCAAAATGTTATCTGCTTCGAGTCAAGTGACTTCGGAGCCGAATTTGCCCCTTGTTTCCTCCATTCCTCCTCCTCCGAAACCCATCAAATCTTCGGAGCCGGGGCTGACGGAACAGATGCTAGTACAACCTGTGGAGCTGAGGTTCGATCCTCTTCCCTCGGCTCCATCAACATTGGTTTCTTCGGTACCGACAGAAGAACCTCGGGACTGACAGTCACTCGACTCCGGTCGTGAGAGTCGAACCGACACTTTGGTTCCGACTCTACCGCTCGGTGCTTCGGCACAGATGTCCTAAGCCCCGTCCTTTGGTTTGGAGCGTGGGGTCTCAGTTCGGAGCAATCGACCAATCTCTTCAGAGCTGGTCGATTCTTTGAATCGGGATTCTGGCGCCTTCGATGCCATGAGGAAGGTTTTATCTGCTAAGACCACTACTTCCTCGGATCTGTCTTCACCTCTTCCCAAAGGGCCTCGTTCTACCTCTTCTCCTCAGATCCCTTCTAAGCGTCGAGATCCAGGGCCTCAGGAATCCCCTTCGGGTGACCCCTCCTCCCTAGATACTTCTCCGGAGGCTCCCACCGAGGAAGTGCCTAGGAAGAAACTGTGCAAGAGGAGGCACTTAGATTCCCCTCAGGAATCTCTTACATCAGATACAGACTTGGAGGAATCAGAAGGGTCCCCACGGTCCCCCTCGGAAGATGTCTCATTTTCAGACATTCTAGAAATCCTGAAACAGAGATGGGATTGGCAGTCCCTTGCCCTTACTGAGGACGAGTCTGTTCTCCTGAAGGCCTTTGGATCTCAACCATCCACCTCTTGGGTTACTCCGCCCTTCGATGAACTAATGGAACTAGTTGCTCGAAGGGCGTGGGAGTCTCCTGACACCATGGAACCAGTCCCTCGGAGGCCTAATAAGTTCATTACTGTACCATTAGACAAGTCCTTCTTGACAAAAGGAGTTCCGGTAGATACTATGGTGGTGGCGGCGGCCACTAAGAAAGAGATGTCGGAGTCTTCTTCTACTGTCCATCCTCCTAATAAAGATTCCAGGACTATGGACAGATATGGAAAACGCATTTTCAGTTCAGCGACATTTTCCATGAGATCTCTAAACTACCTAACTCATTTCACACGTCTTCAACGAGATCTCCTCAAAGAACTAGGAGACACTCTCCAGGGTAATGTAGCTGATGCAATCTCTGACAAGGTGAATGCACAACTCAACACCCTAAATTCCATAGTCAACTCATCCATGCGGCTCATTTCGTACGCTGCCGAGGGTTCGAGTAGAGCGGCGGGTTCAGCGATAGCTCTTAGGAGACAATCCTGGATGCGCCTGTGCTCCTTCGCAGAAGCCTTTAAGTCTTCATTTGTGAACACCCCGTTTGACGGATCGGCCTTGTTTGGTCCAAAAGTTAAGGAGACGCTTATGAGGTGTAAGCAAGAAGGAAAGACTCTATCTGCCGTCGGAGTCCGTTTTTCTACTCCAACCAGACCGTACCCCAAAGGGCAACGAAGTGGGGAAAATGTGGTTCTGGAAACACACCTACAGATACCTTCTCCAGAGGCAGAGGAAGAGGTCAAAATGGAAGACGCCGTCCAATCGGCAGAGGTGGTCCGCAAAACCAGGGTGACAGGGAGCAGTACTCTGGCAAACCCTGTCAGCGTTCCTGAAGGGAAGCCTGGTTGTTCTACTCTGGAGACAGTCGGGGGTCACTTAGCTTTACACCCAAATGCATGGCTAAACATCACAACAGATTCCTGGGTGAAAAGCATAATTACCAGAGGTTACCACATTCCCTTTATAAGAAATCTCCCTGTATTTGCAAAAAGTCCAGAGGTTTCACCCAGTCTGAGAAAACTAGCAGAGCTAGCGATTCAAAATCTTCTAGACAAGAATCATCCAGCCAGTCCCGGCAGACCAAAGAGGATTCGGAACTTACTCAAGGTTCTTTTTAGTGCCAAAGAAGACGGGGGACTGGAGGCCCATTCTAGACCTCAGCAGGCTCAATGCCTTTGTAAAGAAGGAGAAGTTCCGGATGGTCACGCTGCAAACAATCCTCCCTTTTTTGTCAAAGGGGGAGTGGATGTGCTGTATAGATCACAAGGATGCATACTACCATATCAAAATGGACAGAGCATCCAGAGATCATATGTGTTTTCGGCTGGGAGCCAGTCATTACCAATTCAGAGCCCTGCCCTTTGGTCTCACCACAGCCCCCAGGGTGTTCACCAAATGCATGGCAGTGGTTACGGCTCATCTGAGATTACTAGGATTCCGAGTGTTTCCGTATCTGGACGACTGGCTCCTTACCGCCACCACCAAGTATCAACTTCTGCAGACAAGAGACTACTTAATACATCGTTGTTCTCGTTTAGGTATCACTGTCAATTTCGAGAAATCTGCATTATGGCCCTCGCAGCACATTACCTTCTTAGGAGCAGAAAAAATCAAGTTGCCTCAATCCAGAATTGTCTCAATGAGGGATCAGTTATCCAGCCTCCAAGTTCTTGACAAAGCACCGGCGTCACAGATGCTACAACTTTTGGGCACAATGGCGACGGCCTTGATAGCAGTTCCCTTAGGCCGAATGCACATGCGGATATTGCAATGGCTACTTTTCGCTCAATGGTCCTACCAGAGTCTACTCTTATCATACGAGATTCGATTGACAATTCTTTGCAAGAAAAATCTCACTTGGTAGTTAATCAGCGACCAAGTGACAATCGGTCATCCCTTTGTTCTTCCCCAACCTGTAGTCACAGTGACCACGGATGCTTCCCTGATAGGGTGGGGTGGGGGCTTTTTCAGGGAAAGACTATCCAAGGCACTTGGTCGGTTATGGAGACTCATTCGCATACCAACATCCTGGAGCTGAGAGCATTGTTCCTAGCCTTGCAGCACTTTCACAACTCTCTACCTCTAGGTACGATTGCCATCCAGATGGACAACATGTCGGTAGTCTGGTACATCAACAAACAAGGGGGAACCAAGTCCTATCCCCTATGCCACAAGGCTCTGAGAATATGGCAGTGGGCTGTATCCACCGGACGCTTTCTGACAGCAACGCACATCCCGGGATCTTCCAACGTGATAGCCGACAGTTTAAGCAGGGCTATGCTGCTGCCTCACGAGTGGTCTCTAAAACAGTGTGTGGCAGAACAGATCTTCCTCCGATGGGGCCGGCCTTGCTGCGACCTGTTTGCATCCCCAATGAATGCCAAATGCAGCAGCTACTTTGCCCTTTATCCCCCACCGGGGAACAAACCAATGAATGCCAAATGCAGCAGCTACTTTGCCCTTTATCCCCCACCGGGGAACAAACCAAGGGATGCACTTGTGCACAATTGGCCCCCGGGTCTCCTATATGCCTTTCTACCGATCCCCTTAATTCCCAGATTTATTCAGAAAGCCAGAAGTCTAGGAAGGACAGTTATATTGATAGCCCCATCTTGGCCTCAGCAAATTTGGTTCCCCTTTCTGCGGAAATAACAACTGGAAGAACCGTGGATCCTGGACCCAGTGCCGGACCTGCTGACCCATTCTTCGGGAGTTCTTCATCCTTCCCTTCTCTCCCTAAATCTGACAGCTTGGCTGTTCCAATTCCCACTTTAGCCAGGTCTACTGATTTGTCCCCTGCCGTCCAGCATATCATAGTTTCTTCTCACCAACTATCAGGAAATTATACAATAGTAAGTGGAAACGATTCGTACATTGGGTTGCTCGCTAAAACATTGATCCATTTGTGGCACCACTTCATATCATTCTGGAGTTTTTATCCTCATTGTTCAATAAGGGCTCAGCAGCTGCCACCATAAGAGTACAATTGGCTGCTATCTCAAACTTTCATGTAGGATGTGATGGATCTAACATTATGGCGCATAGGCTTTGTAAAGCGTTTATAAAAGGAACCCATCACATCAGACCACCAGTTAGAGACCCTATTTCTCCCTGGAATTTAAATCTCATATTATCACAATTGATGCTTTCCCCGTTCGAACCAGCCTCTTCATGCCATCTGAAATTCCTTTCGTGGAAGACTATTTTCTTGGTAGCCATTACTTCCGCACGTAGAGTGTCTGAACTGCAGGCATTGTCCTCCAGACCGCCATATTTAATTTTTCACCCAGACAGAGTTTCTCTTAGGACTAACCCCACTTTCCTTCCCAAAGTGTGCTCAGAGAGCAACCTAAATCAATCCATCGAACTTCCTACCTTCTTCAGACATCACACCAGCAAACTAGAGTATATGTTGCATAAGCTTGACGTGCACCAGCAGCTAAGGTTCTACCTTGACCGTACTAAGGATTTCAGACAGACTGAACAGCTGTTTGTTTCGTTCGCTGATAACAGGAAGGGACATGCATTTTCAAAAAACACTTTATCCAGATGGCTGGCTAACTGTATCAAATTTGTTTACGCGTCTAACAATCAGTCATTGTCCTCTGACGTTAAAGCCCATTCTACCCGGGCTGTGTCTACATCCCTGGCGTATGCTGCCCGTTTGCCTTTAGATGTTATCTGTGCAGCTGCCACATGGTCTAAGCCTCACACGTTCATCACTCACTATAAAGTGGACAGGGCTTCCAGGGACAGGGCCTCCTTTGGTTCCACTGTGCTCAGAAATGTTCTCCATGAGCCACCCAGGATTAGGGTTCTTGGGACGCTACCCGTTTGTAAGAACAAAACAGCGAGATAGTACAACTTCACATAAAAAAGTTATGTACTTACCATAACGTTCCATGTGAGTTGTACATCTCACCTTTTTGTTCTTACATTGCCTCCCTCCGTCCCCCTCCATGGAGAGTGATGGTTGCCTTGGCAGGGAGGTCAGTTTTGGTCATTTTTAGATCAGCCTATCCTTGGGCAGGTTGCCTCCTTCTTCTATTCCTGTTTTCTTCTGGAATTCACGATTCAGGGGGTTGGTACCTTTCCTTGGTTTCCTTGGTTTCCTGCGTTGCAGCTTGCTAGATCTGGGGAGTTACAGCAGGGAATCATGGGATATCCACTAGGTCTCGTGCTTCTCTGAGAGTCTGAGCTTGGAAAGCGGCTGACTCGGAGCCGAGGGATCGGCTCCGAACCCGTTTGTAAGAACAAAAAGGCAAGATGTACAACTCACATGGAACGTTATGGTAAGTACATAACTTCTTTTTTCTTTTGCTTGAGCTTAGTTAGCTGTAGTTATCATCTGCATGCACAGACCTCCGAATATTTCAGCCGCAGATGACATCACATCAATTGCTTCGCTCCTACACTCGAAGATTTTTAAAAAGCTAAGTATTCCGTTGGGGAATTTTCCTTTTCTTTTGCTTATGTTTGGTTAGCTGTAGTTATCATTAGCCGATGTCAGCTAAGAAGGCCAATTGCCATTCCGTGCATCAGATACCGCATAAAGATACACATGACCGTTGCATCTTAGGAAGGGACACGACCATACTGCTTGCTCCATTTGCCAATCTTTTGTTCTGAAGACCCTTCATAGCCATCTAGCAACCCTCAACTTATATTTAGAGAACCAATTACTCAAAAAGCTTGCACTCAGGATGGATCCTGAATCAGCCGTTCCAACTGAACCACCAAGGCCAACGTTTCTAGGCCTATCTCCATTGCCTCTCTGCCATCGGATGGCCTGCCAGCTTCCGATCTAGGAGTTGAGGGACATCTGATTGAACTGTCTACTTTGATTGCTCCCTCCGAGGAAGCCGCTTCAGAAGTAACGGCCTGCACGTCCCTGGAGACAGCACAGACCTCTATCCCTACCGATGTCAAGGGGGAACCAGAAACAGTTGGACGACCAACCAGGACAGCATTACCTGAAGGTCCCAGAACCCAGGCCTTCTCCCAAACCTACACCTTCTAAGCAAAAACAAAAAAACACCGGACTCCTATCCCTGAAGGAGTTCCTGACTGGCAATCATTTACTAACTCCTTGATGCAGGCTTTTATGGCTCTTAGGCCCACAACCTATTCCCCCTCCATTCTTCCAGTGCTTAGTCCTAGGCCTGCCTCTGCCACTTCTCTCCCCTTGCCTACTACTCAAGAAGGAGAGGAAGAATTAGAACCTTACTTCTCATCTTCTGAGTGCATTTCTTATGCCTCACAAATTGCCTCCCCTCTGGAATATTATTCCCCAGATGAGGAATCCATTGAGGAGGACTCCTCACCAGAGGATATCACCTTTGGGGAAATAATTACTAAGATGAAAGAAGACTTTAAATGGGACACTACCCAGATGACTGACACCCAGAGGAGGTACTTTGAACTCCCTTCAAATGGAATCACCCTCCCCACCTGTCATCCCACCTGTCTTACATCCCTATCTGGATGCCTTCACCTCTGCATTCAAGAATACTGACTCACAACCACCTGCTCCTGAGAAGATGGACAGGTTCTATAAACTGCCTGATGACCAAACATTCTTAGTTAAACCTCCCCTGGCAGACCCTGCAGTAATTGCTGTCTCCCCTGACGAGCAATCCAGGCTGATTCCTTCAGCATCTCTTTTGCCCACTGATAAGGATAGCATAAGCATAGACAAGATTGGGAAAAAACTGTACACCTTCTCCACCCTGGCCTTCCGAGCTATCAGTTACCAAACACACATGATAAAATATGCCCTGGACCTAGTTTCACAAGCCTCCAATCTTGCTGCCACCCCTGACTGCCTTAACAAAACTGAGATAGCATCTAAACTGTCCCTGGCTCAGGTAGCCAGACATTCCATTAGGTGCAGTTATGATGCCGCAGAGGCCTCTGCTAGGTCTGCAACTTCTGTTCAGTTCTCCGCAAATACTTTTGGTTTCGCCTCCAGCCACTCCCAGAGGATTTCAAATCTAAAATTATGTACGCCCCATTAGACCATAATCTCTTGTTTGGCAAACAATATGCAGAACTTTTTAAAACTGTACAGGAGAAAAGTAAGGAGCTGCAGGACATCAAACATTTACTTGTGTCTCCAATTCCTGAGTACTACAGGAATTATCCTGCAAAGACTTCTTTTGTCAAGAGAACTCCTTCCTCTGGCACCCCCTCCTCTACCAGGCACAGGAGAGGAACCAGGAGGCAAACCTACTCCAGATCATTTACCTCACAACCTGCTCCAAGACTGCCTTTTTAGAATAGAAGTGCACCCAACAATGCCTGACTGCCTTGACCATCTACCTTTGTCAGCCAGCCTTCCCCACTGCCTCCCCTTTTGGAAAACCATCACATCAGACCAATGGATACTGACTATCATTCAGAATGGATACTTCCTTTCTTAGAAGGAAAAACCCATCCCAAGGACCATCCCCTTTCTTCCCAAAAATCAAATCCACCTCTTTCCTCACATTTATCTAAACCTCCTAAGATTAGGAACTATAGAACCTGTCCCTCCAGGGCAGGAAGAAAAAGGATTTTACTCAAGACTCTTTCTGTTCCCCAAAAAAGGTGGGCCTTGGAGACCAGTACTTGATTTATACTTCCTAAACAGATTCCTAAAAGTACCATCATTAAGGATGCTGTCCATTCAAACTCTTCTCCCTGTAATCTCAGCCCAGGCATACATGGCCACTCTAGATCTAAAAGAGGCTTATCTCCATATTCCCATAAAACCCTCCAACAGAAAATTCTTACGTTTTACTGGACCCTGCTCTCATTTTCAGTTTACAGCCTTGCTCTTTGAGTTGTCTACTGCACCCAGGGTATTCACAAAATGTCTAACCCTAGCAATTGCTTACTGCAGAACCAAAGGTGTCCATATCTATCCCTACCTAGACGACATTCTACTTCTAGCAGAAACAGATGACCTCCTCCAAAATCATCTCAGGTTCACCACCTCCCTTCTACAAAACCTGGGTTTCACCCTCAACTAGGTTGAAGTCTTCGAAAGCTAAGTACCTTGTTGGAGCTCTCTTTTTCTTGCACTAACCGATGTCAGAAAAAGTTAGTAATCATCTCGCCTGTGGAAAGCAAATACCACACCAGGACTTCCACTCTTACTGCGTCACTTGTCTAGGCCCAGACCACAACGTCCCTCATTGTCGCTTCAGTGCTTTAACGCCAGAACTATTCATCATCAGGCCCTTAATGTAGCCAGATATTTTTGTTTACAGTCCTTGAATTCTGATATGGCTTCGGTAAGCCATCCGACAGCAGATTTTCCGAAAAAATGTAAAGATCAAGAAAGAGACTGACCGTACAGGACCAAACCTTCTGACGACGCTTCCATTAAGCTGGTCATCAGTCCTCTGGAACTCAGTGAGGCATTTTCGCAGCCCCTGATGCCCGCTTCATTTAATTTGCAGGCTGATACCGAGACACTTTCGGAGTCTGGTATGCCACAGAACTCTTCTTCATCTAAGGATCTTGCGGTCATCTCTACCTTGGATGGGTCCAGAGCTGCTGTGCAGGCACCGGCTTCCGAGGAAGTCCTTTGCAACACCGAATCCTGACATAAACAGACGCCTTCTTTCACGGCTACCATTCTTTCAAAAACAGCCAAGTTCCTTAGGCCCAGGGGTCGAAACACACCCAAGAAACCGGCTACCCATTCTCAGACGCCTGCTCACTTGCCTCAGTCTCAAATGCTTAAAATGGCAGAAGACCTTGTCATGCTGATTAGGGGAAGCCAAGCCACTCCCTCAAAATGGAAAATAAATCTGTCTCCAGTAGATATTCTTCGTGTTTCACTGATGTAGTCATCACACTTGGGTTATCTGCCTGCAGGTAGCCTTCAGTTGGCCTGAATGCCAGAGTCTTGGGATTTCTGCGTCGGATGCTGTCACCTCTTCCATGGCGTCAGGTCGTCAGGTCGTCAGGGGGTGTAAAACATGCAGCTGATGCTATTACATCAGCTTTTCTTGCCATGCAGGAGCCCAAAGCAGTAGTAGTTTGCAAGTGTCGGTCGGCCGCTAGCTGAAATTTTCATTTTTCGAGTTTCAAACCTGAAGTCTTCTAAAGCTAAGTACCTCGTTGGCGATCCCTTTTTCTTGCTTTAACCAATGTCAGAAAAAGTTAACAATTGTCTTGCCTGTGGAAAGCAAATCCCTCACAGAGATTTTCATTCTTACTGCATCACCTGTTTAGGCCCAGACCACAACGTCCGTCACTGTCTGTTTTGTGCCTTGTTCAACGCCCAAACTATTCATCGTCAGGCTATTTTTGTCTCTAAATTCTTTCACTCTCGTTCTCCGTATTCCGAAATGGCTTTGATAAGCCATCCGACTACCGTTCTACTGAAGAAAACCAAGGATAAAGACATAGACCACATAGGTCCAAAACTGCCGAAGATGCTTCCGTTTAGCTAGTTGACAGTCCGCCAGTACTCAGTGAGGCACTTTCGCAGCCCCTGTTACCTGCTTCTACAGATTTGCAGGCCTCCACTGAGACCCATTCGGAGTCCGGTATGCAGCGAGATGCTTCTTCGACTATGGAACCTGCGGATGTCTTTACCTTGGATTGGTCAGGAGCCGCTGTGTAGGCACCGGCTTCTGAGGGTGTATTCAGACCTTCCGATGTTCGTATTAAACTGACTACTTTGTTAATGACTAAAACTACCGAATTTCTCAGGCCCAGAGTTTGCACTACGCCTAGGAAACCGACGACCAAAGCGCATTCTCAAGCTCCCATGCCACAGAAACAAATGCTTAGAATGGCTGAAGACCTTATTACTTTAAGTAGGGGAAGGCAGCCTTCCCCCTCTAAAAGACAAAGAATTGATTTTCCTTCTGATTCTACAGACCATGAGTACGATGACTCTGACCCCTGTGATTACCAGGACATACTCTTATCTTCCTATGAGGATTCAGATGCAGAGGATTCCATTCCCTCTGCCTCCACCCCAGAGGACTTGTCTTTCGGTGAAACCTTGGGTCTATGTTAGAACACCGAATGTTCAAAATTTAGAGTGTTCTAATATCTACCCATTTTCAGCGAACGCTGAAAATATCGAAGAAACAGAAAACCAAATTTTTTCCAAGGGAAAGAATTCGGTTGTCCATTTCTGTTGCTTCGGTATTTTCAGCGCTGTGGTGGAAAGTTCCGGGTTGGGTTCAGGTAAGTGTGCGATTATTTGGACTTGAGGCTTAGGGCGGGTTAGGTGAGTTAGGGTTAGGGCATGGGTCAGGTAAGTGTGCGATTGTGTGGACGTGCGGGTTATGGCGGGGTAGGTGAGTTAGAGCACGGGTGAGGTGACTGTGCGATAGTGACGGACCTTAGGCTTAGGGTTTGGGTTAAGGTAAGTGGATAGTTAGTGGTGTACGTATAGTTTAGTGTAGGATTAGGTGCAAGTGTTTAGGTGTATGTGTGTGGATTGGTGTTTGTTTGGTGTGCTTGTGTTTTGTGTGTGTGTGTTTTGGTACAGCAATTTTTTTCCCTAGGAAAGAAATTGCTGTTCTGAATGTTCGATGTTTTTAATTTTCGATTCATAGGGTTCGATATTAGAACACTCGACATTTTGAATGTCCGTTCTAATATAGACCCGAAACCTTGCATACCCTAAGAGAACATTTCCGCTGGGAATGCCAGGACTACCCACAGTCCAAAAAGAGACTCCTGCCTCAGCATAGGCCTCTAGCTATACCCCCTGTCCTGGATATTGTAGATGATGTCTTCATGGAATCCAGTCTTACCCCTGATACTTTACCACCAGTTCCTAGAAAGCCTAACGGGTACGACAGAGTACCGGACTCTCACAAATTTCTCTTTAAAAATCCCTCTGCGGATACAGAGAGCATTTTCTAGAAGACTTACAAGAGTTAATGCATTCAGAAACCAAGTTGGTAAACATACTTTGTAGTGTAGTTTCGATGCCTTAGAAGAATCATGCAGAGCTGCTGTCACTGGGTCTGTTCTGAGAAGACATACTTGGCTGAAGGAACAAATCTTGCATGTCAAAGCAAAATTACTAGATGCTCCACTAAACCAAAAATGTTTGTTTGGCTCAAAAGCAGAAGAAGTTCTTAAAAAGATGGAGGAAAAGGCTAAATCTAATTAAACTGTTAAAGATTTCTTACAGGTACAGCCACCTAGATTCAGTAGGCATTGGCCTTCAAAAAAATGATCTTTCTAGTCCCTTCCAGACCTTCAGTCCAAACCCAGGGGCAACAGACCACAAAGACTAGTCTCAGGGTATGCACAGATCCAAACAATGGATTGCTCCCTCCTCAAAAACAAGGAGTGGTAAGCCACCTCCTTAAGGAAAAAGTTCACAATGACTTGTCCTTCATCCTTCCCAGCCATGCCCAAGTACTTGCACCCCTAGGAGGAAAACTCGCTCTGAATGCAAAAAACTGAGAGTATATTACCCAGGACCGATGGGTCTTAAACATTGTATCTCGGGGATACAGATTCTACTTCCACTCTCTGCCAACCCCAAGTGGATTGCCAGGCCTTCCTCCAAACCAGTGGGGAGAGGCCCAAAAGCAAGTACTTTCTCTTGTCCGTATCAGGGCTGTTCAACCTGTTCCAACAGAGCAAAGGAGACAGGGTTTCTACTCCAGACTGTCCTGGTGCCCAGAAAAGAGAACTCTTGGCACCCTATTCTGGATCTGTCAACTCTGAACACCTTCCTGGTGGTACCAAAATTCAAAATGCTTTCTCTCCAGCAGCTGCTTCTTATGCTAGCCAAGGACTCCTGGCTAGTCGCCCTAGACTTAAAAGAAGCTTATCTGCACATCCCCATAAGGGAATCTTGCAGAAAATATCTACATGTCAGGGCAGGCTCTATGCTCTATCAGTTCTCTGCACTTCCCTTTGGCTTATCTACTGCACCCAGGGTATTCACAAAGTGCCTGGCTCCAGTCATTGCATACTCCAGAAAGAGAAATATTCAAATTTACCCATACTTGGATGATTGCCTGATTCAGGCGGAACGCCAGGAATTGCTACTTCAGCACCTGACGTTTGTAAAGAGACTCCTAACTTCTCTGGGGTATACCATCAGCAAAAAGAAATCACATCAGGTACTTGGCCAAAATATTGTGTTCCTGGGAGCAAGCTTGAACACAACTTCCCAGATGGCATTCCTCACTCCAGAAAAGCAGGTTTATTTGACAAATTACTTCAAACTACTGGCCTTCCAAACCCAGCTGTCTGCAAGAAAAATACTGCAAGCCCTTGGGTTCATGGCCTCATGGATTCTACTAATTCCATATGCAAGACTGCATATGAGGAAATGTCAGTGGTACTTAAAAAGTCTCTGGTGTCAACATTCTCAGGACCCGGAAACTGTGATTCCTATTATTCCTTGCCTAAGGACAGAATTCCTTTGGTGGGCAGAGGCTTGCAACCACAACCAGGGACTACCTTTCACTCAACCCCCTGCCACTCAAACCCTGACAACAGATGCATCAGAGTATGCATGGGGGGCTCACATGGCAGGCAAATGCGTTCAAGGCAAATGGAGCCCAGGACAAATTCACCTGCCTATCAATCAAAAATAAATGTTAGCTGTGCAGAATGCACTGACAGCCTTCAAATACCTTATCCTGCCAGGGCAACTCTTGATAAAGACAGATAACACCACAGTTATGTGGTACATAAACAAGCAGGGGGGGGCACTCATTCCTTCCTACCTACTCCGCAGGTTAGCCGTGGCTTTGTGGAACACAGCCTTGAGCAATCAAGTGCACCTGCAAGCTCAATTCCTGCCAGGCAAACAAAATTCACTGGCAGACGCCTTGAGCAGAAATCTAATGGACCCACATGAGTGGAAACTGGAACCCAACTCATTCAAACTTCTAATACACAGGTGGGGGGATACCAGAGGTGGACCTCTTTGCTTTCCCCCAAAACCATCAACTGAGCAAATTTTGCACCAGAAATCCCCATAGCCAAGCATGGAAAGTGGATGCCCTATCCTTTACATGGGAAAACCTCTCAATCTGTGCCTTTCCCCCGCTGCCCCTCTTTTCAAAAGTACTGTTCAAGATCAAACAGGACAGGCCAAGGACAATCCTTATTGCACCAGACTGGCCACGCCAGCACTGGTACCGATTCCTACGCAGTCTGACAGCAGTCCCCCACCCTGGCACCTACATCAGACCCCCTCTCTGCTGTCCCAGCATGAGGGACACATTTTGCATCCTCCGCTGCAAACCTTGAACCTGGCAGCCTGGCTTATTCCCTGAATACATCACCAGCAACCCTCAGCAAACAGGTGCTGGATGTTATCCTTAAGGCCAGGAGGCCTAGTACTAGGAAATCCTATTCAGAAAAGTGGAAAACATACTGTTCTTGGAGCCAGTCTCAAGGAAAAGACACAGTCGTGCCCACCTTACCTCAAATCCTAGATTATCTAACAGAGCTGCTCCACAAAGGCCTATCCTTCTCATCAACTAAGATTCATGCCTCTGCCATCTCAGCTCATTACAATACTGAGTCACCCCTCTTCTCTCACACTCTGATCAAACAGTTCCTGAGAGGAGCTAACAATTTAAGACCCCCAAGGAGAGCTCACACTCCCCCCCCCCCCTTTTGAGCCTGCTGCTACAGCAGAGTTAAATTTTCTCTCTAGAAAAACAGCCTTACTTCTAGCCATCACTTCAGCATGAAGAGTGTCTGAGTTACAGGCCCTTATGACTACGGAACCCTTCATTATTTTCCATGCGGACAGGGTTTCCCTCAGGACTAACCCATCATTTATACACAAGGTGGTATCCAGTGTGGCTTTAAACCAAGCCATCCATTTACCAACCTTTTTTCCTAATCCTCAGAATAAAGGGGAAAGGATCCTGCACTCTTTGGACATGCACAGACAGTTCAAGTTCTACCTTGACAGGACTAAACCTTTTCAGAAAATCTGACCAGCAGCTAGTCAGCTTTGCTACAGGGGCAGAGGGCAAGGCCATTTCAAAGCAAACCATTTCTAAATGCATAGCACACTGCATCCATTTCTGCTACAAACACCATGGAAAACCTACCCCACAGGGGATCAGACCTCATTCCACTAGGACTACCTCAACCTCTACAGTATTTCTCAAGGGAGTCCCTACCAGGGACATCCTGGAAGCTTCAACCTGGAGTTCTGTATACACCTAGCATTAGCACTTACCTATCTTTTCTAAATCCAGAGCTGGATTTTCCACAGCAGTCTTACAAGGCCTGCTAGCTAGCCCTAATACTTCTTGACTGCCTCCACCCTTCCTCAGCTTTGGGGATCAACCCAAGTGTGATGACTGCAACAGTGAAACACGAAGAGCATAGTACAGTTGTGTACACTTACCATAAATGTAGATGTTCGAGTGTTTTCACTGTTGCAGTCCTGGTTACCCTCCCTCCGGCCCCGTCTTTTCTATACTTTCTACCTATCGTCTTTGTTGGCCATATCTTATGGAAATGGTATTTACTTTTTCTGGAGATGATGTTCTTCGTGTTTCCCTGTTGCAGTCATTACATTTGGGTAATCTGCTGGCAGGTTGCCCTCAGTTGGCCTGATTAACAAAGTCTTGGGTCCTGTGTTGGTTGCTGTCCCTTCTTCCATGACGTCAGGTCATCAGGGATATAAAACATGCAGCCAACGCCATTACATCAGTCTTTCTTGCCACGCGGTGCCTGAAGCAGAAGCAGTTCGCAAGTGCCAGTTGTCAGACTCCTGAAATTTTTGTTTTCGAGTTTCAGAACCGAAGTCTTCAACTAAAAAGCTAAGTACCCCGTTGGGGAAACTTTTTCTTGCTCCTTACCAATGTCAGTAAAAGTTAATAACTGCATTACTTGTGGGAAGCAAATACCTCATAAGGATTATCATTTGTACTGTATTCCTTGCCTAGGCCCTGACCACAACGTACCTTGATGTCGGTTTTGTGCTAAATTTAATCAACGCACTATTAAACGTTGGTATATTTTTGCTTCTAAATATTTTGGCTCACGCTTTAATTATCCAGAAATGTCGTTAGCAGTCGACTACCAGAATACCTAAAAAACGCAAAGAAAAAGACAGAGACGGCTGTCGAGGTCCAAAATTGACGACGCTTCTCCTAAGCCAGTCGCCAGTTTGCCCGTACTCAGGCACTTTCGCAGCCCCTGATACCTGCTACTTCTGATTCGCAGGCCTCTACTGAGACCTATTCGGAGTCCAGTATGCCGCGAGATGCTTCAATTATGGAACACGCAGATGTCTCTACCTTAGATGGGTCCGGAGCCGCTGTGCAGGCATCGGCTTTTGAGGGTGCTTTCAGGCCTACAGATTTGTATATTAGACCAACGCCATCTTCAAAACTAAGGCCAAAATCTAAATCTGTCTCTGAAAAAACAGCGCCTGGGCTACATGTGCAGGCCCCTATGCCTAAAAAACAAATGATCAAAATGGCTGAAGATTTAATTACTCTGATCAGGGGTAGCCAACCCCCCCCCCCTTCTAAGAGGCCTAGGCAAGACATTGATTATGAATCGTCTGAACAGGATTCTATTTCTTCTGACTCTTCTAATGAACAGGATTTGTCTATACCTACTTATGCAGTAGATTCCATTCCTTCTGCTTCTCCCCCTGAGGATTTTTCTTTTGGGGAAACTTTACACTCCTTAAGGGAACATTTCCACTGGGAAAGTCAGGATCTCTCTGAATCTAAAAAGAGACTTGGGGATTTTCTTCTTCCTCAGCATAGGCCTTTGGCTATACCTCCTGTTCTAGACATTGTTGATGTTTTTTTCAGAATCTAGTATAGCTCCTAATTCTCTGCCTCTGGCTCCTTGTAAGCCAGACAGATACTACAGAGTTCCTGATTCCCACAAATTCCTTTTCAAAAATCCTACTGCAGATCCTGAAACCATTTCTCTGGGTCCCAAGGGCATTAAGGCCTTTTCTGCTAAAAATCCTACCCCTTCTGCTAGAGATTCCAGGGCAAGAAGGTTTACACTTCTGCAACCTTGGCAATCAGGACTTTAAATTGTCAATTTCATATGCTTAAATATCAACAGCATATCATGGGATTGCTTAAACAGAAAATTATGTTAATTTCTGACTGTGTGGAAAATAAAGATTTACAGGATTTATTGCATTCAGTTGAACAAGTTGGAAAACATACTTTGCAATGTGGTTTTGATTCTTTGGAGGCCTCTTGCAGGGCTGCTGTAACTGGGTCTGTGCTAAGAAGGCATGCTTGGCTCAAAGAGCAAACTCTGCCTGATCATGTTAGAGCAGAATTGTTTGGATGCTCCTTTACAACAGGACCGTCTCTTTGGTAATAAGGCTGAAGAAGTTTTAAAAAAGATGGAAGATAAAGCTAAATCTACGCAAACTGTGAAATATTTCTTACAAGTGCAACCTCCAAGATTTAGTAGGCACTGGCCTACTAAGAACTGGTCCTTTCCAGTTTCTTCGAGAGCTACTCAAGTCAAACCCAGACATTCCAAAGGCTCCAGGTTTCAGTCACAAGGGCCTTTTAGAACAAAACAATGGGTTGCCTCCTCCTCCAAATCTGGAAACAACAAGGCACCTCCCTATGGTAAGCAGTCTCAATGACTTCCCTTTTCACTTACCAAGCACTTACCTTTTAGCCGACCCTTTGGGGGGAAAACTGGCACTTCATGCAAGAAACTGGCAACTTATAACCCAGGACAAATGGGTTTTAAATATAGTATCCCAGGGATACAGATTTCATTTCCACACATTGCCAATCCCAAACGGATGGCCAGACCTGCCCCCAAATCAGTGGGCAGAGGCCCAGAAACAAGTACTGTCCCTCATGAACATGGGGGCCATTCAACCAGTACCAGAAGAGGAAAAGGGGCAAGGTTTCTATTCGACTTTTCCTGGTACACAGAAAAGACAAATTATGGCGTCCAATTCTGGACTTATCTAGTAAACACATTTCTGGACATTCCAAAATTCAAGATGCTGACTCTTCAACAGTTGCTTCCTATGCTAGGCAAAGATGCCTGGTTGGTAACTCTAGACTTAAAAGAGGCTTACCTGCATAAATTGCAATACTTGTGGTTTGGTATACATGGGGACCTGTGAGGTATGTGATTCCCTTTATATAGGGAAAACCGAGAGAAGGCTGAGACAAAGGGTGTATGAGCACCTATATGACGTAAGGAAGGAAAACACTAACAATGCTTTGTTTAAACATACTTTAACATGTAAATCTGCAAAATTCCTATTCTTCATCATAGAGGTATTTCCCCCCGATCCCAGGGGTGTGGTCCTTGGGAGGCCTCTTTGGCAATTAATGCTTGAGGCTAGCAGTCACCCAGGTTTAAATTAAATTATCTCTCTAAAACCTGTATTAAAGTTGAGATCAGCCAAGTTATAACCACTCACCCATACATCAGTTGTACATATATATATATATATATATATATATATATATATATATATATATATAATTTTTTTTATATATATTTTTCATACACATTTTAATATTTTTTTATACATACATTTTTACATGTTTTTCAAACATTTTGCACACAGGTACATTTTTTATGTATTAATTAAAATGGTTTTTAGAGCATACAATATTTATATTGAGGCAGTCACCAAAGCCGTAGATGAGGGTAAGGTGGTTCACACAGCCTATCTTGACCTCGCCAAGGCTTTTGACACCATCCCCCATTCTGGAATCATAGCTAAACTCAATAAACTAGGCATAAATCCCTACGTCACGGGATGGGTTGCCAACTGGCTCACTAAAGTTGCAGACTCCAAATCTGACCTCAAACCAGTGACAAGTGGAGTACCACAGGGTTCCGTCCTGGGACCGCTCCTGTTTGGTATCTATTTCTCTGAAGTACAGGCTAACGAAGTTCGCAGATGACTGCAAACTAGGAGCCATAGTCAAGTCCCCAAATGATGTGAACATCCTACAGAAGGGCCTCTCTGAGACAGATGCCTGGTGTCAGAGCCATGGCCTCAAGCTCAGTGCCAAAAAGTGCAGTGTCATCCTCTCTGGTAAAAACTCTGTGCCCATGAGCTACCACATAGGCAGCAATCTACTTAACACCAAATGCATGATAAGAGACCTTGGGACCCAGGTGGACAGTAGTCTCTCCTTTGATAGTCACATCGCCACAGTAGTCAGGAAGTCCTTCTATGTGGCACACCTCATCATAAAAGGGTTCTCATCCAGGAAAAAAGAGGTCATCGTTCCCCTCTACTCGACACTCATTAGACCCATTATAGAGTACAACGCCCCTTTTGGAATGTACCTCACAAGACATCTGCAGCAGCTGGAAAGGCCACAGAAGTACCTCACAAAGAGGATTACTGGACTCAAACAAATGCCCTGCACTGACCGTTTCAGAAAACTTCAGCTTTACTCCGTAGCATATCGCCTACTCCGAGGTGATCTCTGCCTAACATATAAAGCTGTGTCAAACCCAGAGCTGTTGGACATGCTACACCTAAAGAAATCCCAATCCATCTGAGCTACACGCCTAGGGACCTAAACCTTGTCACCACAATAAACAGGACATGCTGGAGGGATAGATTCCTATCCCAGAGACTTCCCATACTCTGGAACAGGCTACCCATCTATGTCAAGCAAAGTTCTTCATTAGCACTCTTCAAAAAAAATCTTGATGAATGGATGGGAAATAGGAAATACACCCCGGGGATCACTTCTGTGTCTCTGCTCGACAGTGGCACAGGAAAATAACTTTCTTGGGTGGCGTAAGCCAGGGAACCCTTGGGGCGATAGCCTAGTACCTACCTATGAACCTATATACATTTTACTATGTATTCCTGCCTGTAAAGTTTTTGATTCACCACTAGATGGTGATATTGTTTCTTTGATTTTGTTAAGAAATCTGTAATTTCAACAACAAGGATTGTTAATTGAATTTATTAACATTTTAATTAGGAGACACCATTGGTAGATTCAGATAACATCTGACTTATAAATTTAGCACACTGAGCACTGTTGTTTTTCTGATTAAGTGCATGTCGATGAAAACGGGCTGACAACTATAGCAGCATTGTTGTTTTTGTACTGTGAGGTTTATTCGTGGAGTGAAAATAAACATCTCTTGCTGATCTGCTGTGCCTGTCTTTTGAGTTTACCAGTGTGAGTTTGGGCACATTGACCACTTATTTTTATTTGCTTACCTGCATATCCCAATCAGGGAATCTTGCAGAAGATACCTCCGCTTCAAAGCAGGCTACTTGCGTTCTCTGCACTGCCCTTTGGCTTATCTACTGCGCCCAGGGTCTTCACAAAGTGCCTGGCTCCAGTAATTGCATTTTGCAGGCAAAGAAATATTCAGATATATCCATACCTGGACGATTGTCTAATTCAGGCAGAAAACAGGGACATACTTCTAAAACATCTGGCGTTTGTAAAAAGGGTTCTAACTTGTCTAGGGTACACTATAAATGAAAAGAAATCACAACTGGTACCCTCTCAAAAAATTACATTCCTGGGTGCAAGCTTGAATACAGCTGCCCAGATGGCTTACCTTACGCCAGAAAAGCAAATTCATTTGGTAACTTACTTCAAACAGGTGGCCACAAAAACCCTGCTATCTGCAAGACAAATTCTGCAAGCCTTGGGGTTCATGGCCTCCTGCATTCTTCTAATTCCATATGCAAGACTGCATATGAGGAAACTTCAGTGGTACTTAAAAAGTTTATGGGAGTCAACATTGTCACAGCCTGGAAACAATGATTCCTATCATACCTTGCCCGCAACTAGAGTTCCGATGGTGGGCAGAGGCCTGCCACCCAAACAAGGGACTGCTATTCAACCCCCCCCCCCACCGCCCATGCATCAGACTATGCTTGGGGGGTTCATCTGGCAGGGAAGTGCATTCAGGGCAAATGGAGCCCAAATCAAATGCACCTTCATATCAATGAAAAAGAGATGCTAGCTGTACAGAATGCACTGACAGCCTTCAAGGACTACCTTCATCCAGGACAATTAATGATAAAGACAGACTACACCACAAGTATGTGGTACATAAACAAGCTGGGGGGTACACACTCCTACCCCCTTTGCAGACTAGCCATGGCATTGTGGAACACTGCCTTGACCTATCAAATGCAACTACAAGCTCAATTCCCGCCAGGAAAGCTGAAAACTCTGGCAGACGAACTAAGCAGAAATCTCATGGACCCACATGAATGGAAACTGGAACCACGGATTTTCAACATGTTGACAAGCAAATGGGGGAGTCCAGACATAGATCTTTTTGCCTCACCCCAGAACTATCAGTTGGACAAATTCTGCACAAGAACTTATTACAAAAAAAGCCTGGAAATTGGATGCTGTATCAGTCAGCTGGAAAAACCTGTCCGCCTATACTTTTCCCCCTCTGCCTCTGCTTTCCAAAGTTCTACTAAAAGTCAAACAGGACAAAACAAAAATGATTTTGATTGCTCCAGACTGGCCTCACCAACACTGGTACCCACTCCTGCGCAGTGTGTCACACCTTCCACCATGGCACCTGCCTCAAACACCTTACTTACTATCTCAGCAGAACAACCAAAGTCTGCACACTCGGCTCCAAACTTTGAATCTTGCATCGTGGCTAATCACCTAAATTCACCCTTAGCATCCCTCAGCAAACCTGTGATGGATGTCATGTTGGAGGCAAGAAGACCTAGTACTAGAAAATCTTATGCTGACAAATGGAAAAGATTCTGTGCCTGGGATCAACCACAAGGGATAAGTACAGCAGTGCCCAATATTCCTCAGATTTTACAATACTTAACTGAGATGTTTCACAAGAGCCTGTCCTTTTCTTCCATAAAAATTCATGCCTCAGCCATTTCAGCTCATTACAACACAGAACCTCCCCTCTTCTCTCATCCTCTGCTAAAACAGTATCTCAGAGGGGCCAAAAACTTAAGACCACCCAGGAGAGCTCCAAACCCTGCCTGGGACCTCAATTTTGTATTGGAAAACTCACTCTCCCTCCTTTCGATCCAGCTGCTACTGCAGACTTAAAATTTCTCTCCTGGAAAGCAGCTTTCCTTTTAGCAGTCACTTCAGCTAGAAGGATTTCCGAATTACAGGCTCTTATGGCAGTGGAGCCTTTCATTATTTTTTCTGCGGACAGGCTGTCTCTCAGGACCAATCCATCCTTCTTGCCTAAGGTGGTATCCATTGTGGCTCTTAATCAGACCATTCATTTGCCAACTTTCCTTCCCAATCCACAGAACAAGGGGGAGCGGATTCTGCATTCATTGGATGTACACAGACAGCTTAGATTTTACTTAAACAGGACAAAATCTCTAAGAAAATCTGAACTACTGGTGGCATTTGCTGCAGGGGCAGAGGGAAAGGCTATTTCAAAGCAGACTATTTCCAAATGGATAAGCCATTGTATTTGTTTCTGCTATATGCACCATGGTAAAACTATCCCCCAGGGGATCAGATCTCATTCCACCAGGGCTGCATCTACTTCTACAGCCTTTCTCAGAGGTGTTCCTACCAGAGACATTCTAGAAGCTGCTACCTGGAGCTCAGTTCATATGTTCACCAAACATTACCATTTACCTTTCTTTTCTAAATCCAGAGCTGGCTTTGCCACTGCTGTTCTGCAGGGCCTTATAGCTGGTCTTAATGCTGTATAAATCCATCCTCCCAACCATAGCTTTGGGAATCTACCCAAATGTAATGACTGCAACAGTCAAACACGAAGAACATAGTACAGTTGTGTACACTTACCATAAATGTAGATGTTTGAGTGTATTCACTGTTGCAGTCCTGGTTACCCTCCCTCCAACACAATTTTTCTATTACTATACCTCTACTTTCTTTTACTATGCTTAAAAGCCTTTCTGGTGTATTTGCTTTTGTTTGGAGGTATATTTTTGTGTTTTTAATTACTTAAATATTTGGCTCCCCATTTTGGGGGCTTCTGACATCCGGGGCAAGAAAAACTGATGCAATGGCGTCAGATGCATGTTTTTATACCCCTGACGACCTGATGTCAAGGAAGAGGCGACAGCATCCGATACAAAAATCCCTAGACTCTGGTATCTGGGCCAACTGAGGGCTACCTGCAGGCAGATAACCCAAGTGTGATGACTGCAACAGTGAATACACTCAAACATCTACATTTATGGTAAGTGTACACAACTGTACTTTTTGTCTGTACAAGAGTCAGATGAATCCAATGCATCTGACTATGAGGACATGCAGCCCCTCTCCACATATGAGGATTCTGGTGCAGAGGAATCCATTCCTTCAGCCTCTCCCCCAGAGGATGTTTCCTTTGGGGAAACCCTGCATACCTTAAGGGAGCATTTCCGATGGGAGTGTCAAGACTACCCACAGTCTAAAAAGAGACTCAAGAGAGTTCCTGGACCTTCCACAACACAGGCCCTTAGCCATCCCCCCTGTCCTAGATGTGGTGGATGATGTTTTCCTAGAATATAGCTTGACTCCAGACTCCCTCCCTCCTGCTCTCAGAAAACCAGACCGGTACTACAGAGTCCCTGACTCACACAAATGACTTTTAAAAATCCAACAGCTGACCCTGAAGTCATTACTCAAGGGCCTAAAGGGATTAAAGCAACCTCCGCTAAGAATCACACCCCCTCACACAGGGATTCCAGAGCACTGGACAGATAGGGTAAGAAAGTATACACCTCAGCTACTCTTGCTGTCAGGGCACTAAATTGTCAGTTCCATATGCTTAAGTATCAGCAACATACCTTGGAACTCCTTAAACAAAAATTTTCTTCCTTCCCTGCATGGGCAGAACTAAAGATTTACAGGACTTAATGCATTCTGCTGGTCAAGTAACTAAACAGTTTGCACTGTGGTTTTGACGCCCTAGAAGCTTCTTGCAGGGCAGCAGTCACCGGATCTGACATTAGAAGACGTGCATGGTTTAAGGAACACCTGCTAGACCATGTCAATCAAAATTGTTGGATGCACCCTTGCACAAAGATAACTTGTTTGGCACTAAAGCAGAAGAGGTCTTAAAAGATGGAAGAGAAAGCAAAATCTATGCAAACTGTTAAAGATTTCTTACAGGTCCAGACCCCTAGGTTCAGCAGGCATTTTCCCCTCCAAACACTGGTCCTTTCCTGCTCTGAGTAGATAGGGCTAGCCTAGGCCCCGTGGAAACAGACCTCCCAGACAGCAGCCCCAGGGGTTGCAGAGATCTAAGCAGTGGACTACCTCCACTTCAAAACCAGGGAGTTCTAAGCTACCCACCCCCTTATGGTAAGAACTCACAATGACTCGCCCCTTCCCAACCTCACCTCTGCCCACCTTCACATACCCGTAGGAGGAAAACTTTCCTTTTACTCAAGCAGTTGGGCCACCATTACCAAGGACTAATGGGTTCTGAACATTTTGTCTCAGGGGTACAAATTCTTCCACACCCTTCCAACCCCAAAATGGTTCCCAGATCTACCACCAAATCAGTGGGCAGAGGATCAAAAGCAAATCCATTCCCTGGTTTTCTTGGGGGCAGTAGAGCACGTTCCTGCAGAGTTGATAGGCCAAGGATTCTACTCCAGACATTTTGGTGCCCAGAAAAGAGGGCACCTGGTGCCCCATCCTCAATCTATCCATTCTAAACACCTATCTGGTGATCCCAAAATTCAAAATGCTCACCCTCCAGCAGCTGCTACCCATGCTCTCCAAGGACGCCAGGCTAGTCACCCTGCACCTAAATGAGGCCTACCTCCACATTCCTATCAGGGAGTCCTGCAGAAAATGTCTTTGCTTCAGGGCAGATCTCAACACTTTCAGTTCTCTGCACTTCCCTTTGGCTTATCTACTGCTCCCAGAGTTTTCACAAAATGCCTGGCTCCGGCCATTGCCTTTTGCAGACAAAGAAATATTCAAATTTACCCCTACTTAGACAACTGCTTGATTCTGGCAGACAGCCAGGCAAAGCTGCTCAAAGATATTGACTTTGTAAAGGACCTGCCAACCTCCCTAGGGTACACAATTAATGAAAAGAAATCCAAATAGGTACCCACCAAAAGAATAATCTTCCTGGGAGCAAGTCTGGACACAGCATCCCAGGTGGCATGCCTTACACCAGAGAAACAAATTTTCTTATCAACTTACTTCTAACAACTGGCCACCAGGCCCCAGCTTTCTGCAAGGAAAGTCCTGCAAGCCCTGAGGTTCATGGCCTCTTGCATACTCCTCATTCCATATGCCAGACTGCATATGAGGAAACTTCAATGGTACCTAAAGAGCCTTTGGTGTCAACACTATCAAGATCTGGAAACTCTTCTGCCTGTTATTCCTTGCCTGAGGAAGGAATTTCTTTGGTGGGCAACAGCCTGCTCCCACAACAAGGGACTGCCCTTCTCCCCACACCCCGCCACCCAGACCCTCACCACAGACGCATCAGACTGTGCTTGGGGTGCACATCTGGATGGCAGGTTCATACAGTGCCAATGGAACCCCCAGCAACTCCCCCTGCACATAAATCAAAAAGAGATGATGGCTGTGCGGCAGGCCTTGATAGCTTTCAAACCCCTTCTCTCTCCAGGGGTTCTCCTGATCAAAACAGACAACACCACTGTAATGTGGTACATCAACAAGCAGGGTGGGACTCGCTCCTACCCGCTGTGCAGGCTGGCCTTGACCCTTTGGTTTACAGCCTCTTCCATGCAAATACACCTGTTAGCACAATACCAGCCAGGCTCTCTCAACTCCCTGGCAGAGTAATTAAGCGGAACACTCTTGGACCCCAATGAGTGGCAGCTCAACAGAAACACCTTCTTCCTAATAACTCAGAAATGGGGAACCCCGGAGGTCGACATCTTTGCCTCCCACACCAACCATTAACTCAGCACCAGGGAGCATCACTGCATGGCTTGGAAAGTGGATGCCCTGTCCTTCCCCTGGGTAAACCTCTCTGTCTGTGCCTTTCTTCCCCTACCTCTCATTCCCAGGGTACTGCTCAAAATAAGGGAGGAAAAACCACGGACCATCCTCATAGCTTCAGACTGGCGCAGGCAGCACTTGTACTCCTTGC
Organism: Protopterus annectens; assembly: GCF_019279795.1. Taxonomy (NCBI): domain Eukaryota; kingdom Metazoa; phylum Chordata; order Ceratodontiformes; family Protopteridae; genus Protopterus; species Protopterus annectens. The sequence goes on from NC_056748.1 coordinate 873,466,980, forward strand.
TGCGCAGCCTGTCCCCGCTGCCTCCATGGAGTCTTCCTCAGATTCCAAACCTCCTAACCCAGAGGGAATGGAAATTCATGCACCCCCAATTGCAGACACTCAGTTTGGCAGCTTGGCTTATACCCTAACCCATGAGCAATCTGCCATCCTCAGTAAACAGGTTATGGATGTTATCCGAGAGGCCAGACGTCCTATCACCAGAAAGTTTTATGCAGATAAATGGAAAAGGTTCTGCACCTGGATCCAGGCTAAGGGAGTCAATACATTGCAGCCCTCCATCCCTCTCATCCTGGATTACTTAGCTGACCTACTACACAGTGGTCTCTCTTTCTCCTCTATAAAAATTCATGTCTCTGCTATTTCTGCTCATTTCCCCACTGGGCAAGCCTCTATTTTCACACCCTCTGATTAAACAGTTTCTCAGAGGGGCTAGCAATTTGAGGGCCCCCAGAAGGGCACCAACACCAGCTTGGGACCTTAACTTTGTCTTGGAAAAGCTCACCTTGCTCCCTTTTAAACCGGCTTCTTCTGCAGAGCTAAAATTTCTGTCCTGGAAGATGGCCTTCCTCTTGGCCATCACTCCAGCCAAAAGTGTCTCTGAGCTGCAAGCACTCATGGCTGTGGAACCCTTCATCATCATCATGCAGACAGGGTATCCCTCAGTACTAATCCATCCTTCATGCCCAGGGTGGTGTCCAGTGTGGCTCTCAACCACTCCATCCATGTACCCACCTTCTCTCCTAACCCCTAAAACAAAGGGGAAAGGATTCTGCACTCTCTAGATGTTTACAGACAGCTCAGAATACTATCTGGGCAGGATTTAAACCCTTCAGAAAGTCTGATCAATTGTTGGTCATCTTTGCTTCACGTGCAGGTAAAGGCATTTCCAAGCAAACCATTTCCAGATGGATAGCACACTACATCCATTTCTGCTACAAACAGCATGGCAAGCCTCCCACCAAGGGGGGTCAGGACTTACTCCACCAGAGTAGCCTCCACCTCTGCAGCTTTCCTCAGAGTAGTCCCCACCCGGGACATCCTGGAGGCTGCCAGCTGGAAATCTGTTCATACTTAAACCAAGCATTCCCACCTGCCTGTCTTCTCCAAATCCAGAGCAGGGTTTGCCTCTGCAATCTTGCAGGGCATGCTAGCCAGACCCTAGCTTCCTGGACTGCCTCCACCCATTTCCTCAGCTTTGGAATCTACCTAAATGTGATGGCTGCAACAGTGTAACATGAAGAACTTAGTACAGTTGTGTACACTTACCATAAATGTAGATGGAGTGTATTCACTGTTGCATTCCTGGTTTCCCACCCTCCATCCCCCTTTCTCTTTTTCTTCTTTTCCTTACAAGGGACATATTGGTATTTAGTTTCCACTGGTGGGGTTCTACCACCAGAGCCTGGCCTTCTACTTTGGGGGCTCCTGACAGGTTAGGGCAAGAAAAACTGATGTAATGGCATCAGATTTTATACCACTGACGACCTGATGTCAGTCCGACACAGAAATACTAAGTCTCTGGTATTCAGGCCGGCCGAGGGCTATCCTGGCAGGGATAACCCAAATGTGGTGACTGCAACAGTGAATACACTCGACCATCTACATTTGTGGTAAATGTACACAACTGTACTTTTCTCTTTGGCCTATGGGCTTATCTCTTGGGTACTAGAAAGCTCTACTCTAGTCCAAGAGCAGACTAGCCAGCATATGACACGACACTTCTGGATGACATCATTTGTTAGTCTCTCTGGGACTGTCTGGCCTAAAAAGTTCTGAGGTCTGTGCGTGCAGACGTCACATTTAAGGTCCCTGGTTTATGCCCCTATGTGTGACATCCCAAGCACCTACAGCAACCAGACTTAAGCTTTTGTAGAGGAGCCGACGTATGTGTCGCCTGAAGGCAGGAAATCCCTGACCAAGAATGCTGCAACATGGAAGAGAAGGACAGCTATGGTAAGATTTTGCACAACTATTCTTTTCCTTGATGATGATTTATACACTAGTTTCTTTGGTAGATTCATTCAGTCCAACAGTTCACCCTGTTCAGTTCCCCATATGTTGAGTTTTGTCGTGATATTTAATTTTTATCGATGTTCGACTGTGTCTCCTCAGGACGTCTTTTTATTCTCCCACAGCCCATGGCCTCTGTGACCACAGACTCTTCCCTTCTAAGGTCTGTTGAGCCATTATTCCGAGAAGACCGCTTAAGGTTCCTGATCTCATTCGGATGCCGAACTACTCATCAATGTTTTGGAGATGAGAGCATTCGTCCTAGCATTGAAGTCTTTCCGCGACTGACTCCTGAAAGGTGTGATCTCAGTCCAGAGCAGTAAAGATGATGATGGTCTAAGTATATCAGCAAACAAAGGGGAACTTGAGCCTATCTCTTTTGTCATGGCAGTGGGCAGAGTCCTGTTATCCCTTTCTGACAGCAGTGCACATCCCAGGAAAGTACATTTTGGAAAACAGAGTATTTCGATGCTTTGAGAGTGGTCTGTCAGTCGGTCATTTGACTGTGCAGATCTTCAGCTGCTGTGGGCAGCCTTGCTGCAACCTGTTAGCAACCCATTTACAACATGAAGTACAGAAGCAGCAGCTTTGCCGCCTTCTCTCACAAGGGACGTTCACTGGGGGCACTGTGGTCCATGCTTGGCTCTAGGGTCTCCTCTATACTTCCAACAGACTTTCTTTAATAGTAAAGTTCGTAAAGAAAGCAGCTTTGTTATAAGATGACTGTAATCCTCATAGCCCCTTTCTGGCCTAGACAAGTTTGGTTCCTCTTTCTGGTGCATCATCTAGTGCACCCTCCTTGGGATATGAATCTAGTTTTGGATCTAATTTCTCATCCCTTGGGTTAGCTTCACCCAAATCTAAAATCCCTTGGATTGACTGATTGGTTTCTCCACTTTGAGTGATAGCCAAAGATACCAAGCTATTTGAAGTTGTACATATCCATCTTAGAAGCTGTTCACTAGGAAAATATATGGTAGTAAGGGAAGAAGATTAAGGTTTTGGGCCACCTTGAAGGGGCTGAAGCCATTTCCTGCTCTTTTAGATTCTATTTTGGATTATTTAACTGGCTTTTTCCAGTCTGAGATCTAGCTACTCTGCTATTGCATTAAGGTACAGCTGGTAACCGTTTTCAATTTCCATCTGGTCAGGATATCTGCAGCCTTTTTGAAAGATACCGTTCCTCTCCGACCTCCTTTGCATGACCTGGTTCCACCGTGGGATTGGTCTCTTTTTATTACAAGCCATAACCAAGACACTCGTATTGAGCCTGCCTCTGCATCAGCAGTGGATCTAAAGTTCTTATCATGGAAGACTATCTTGTTTACTGCAGTAACTTCTGCTAGACAAGTTTCAGAACTTCAGACTTAGTCCTGCAGAGTCCCCCTTTTAGCTAATTTTTCACAAGGACAGGGTTTCATTGTGGACTAATCCCACCTTTTTCTTAAGGTGGCCTCAGATTTGAAACTGAATCAGTCTGTTAATTTACCAGAATTCTTTCCAGATTTCAGTGACAACTGTGAATACGTTCTTCACTGCCTGAACCTTTATAGACTGTTAAGATTTTATTTATGTAGGACCAAGGATTTCAGAATATCAGACCAGCTCTTTGTGTCCTCCTTCAAGGCTAAAATCTTTAGAGGAATTCCTAAGGTCACACTGTCCAGATGGCTGGCTGACTGCATAATCTCTGTCAACATTATTAATGGTTCTGTCCTTGTCCTCCAAACCAAAAGCTCATTTTACCCAGGCAGTATCTACTTCGGCAGCCTTTATGAGACCTGTTTGTTTGGATATTTGATCAGTGGCATTTGGTGGAACACGTTTTTGTGACTCATTACAAGCTTGACATACTGTTCAGGTCAAGGGCTTCTTTTGGTTCCATCATTCTTTGGAATGTTCTCTATTGGTACCAGCCAGTTATTCTGGTTGGGGACTCTCTCCCACAGGATGAGGCAGAAAGAGACAACACTGGAGGTGAAAGTTATATACTTAACACAATGCTAGATCCCTGTTGTCTTTCATCCATCTCAACCATCCTTCCCTCCATCTTCCTTGCAGATTATCACTGGTATCTGTTGGCTGTTAGTGGATCTTGCTGACCTGCCTAAAGTTTTAATTTATTGCACCCACTTGATCAAGGCCTTAGGATTTCTTAGGTGACTTGTTCGGTAGAGGTCAGATGTCAGAGGGGTAAATTCAATCTGAGGAAATATAGGGATGCAGAGCATCATAGGAGGGGAGTTTGAGGTTTGGAGCAGAGAGTCTGAAGTGCTGGCCTCTGATCCAGTTGGATCTAATTACGCACAGGTTGAAATGGAAGGAAGACAGCAAAGATCTAGCTTTATGGTTAGTTCATAATTTTTTATCCAATATTGTCTTCTCCATTTGGCTTCAACCTGTGGTTTATCAGATCAAACACTGACCAGTTCCTGTACACTTCAGCTCACTAGTTTCTGCCTTCCCTACCGACAGTCCGCCACTCCTCAACATATACCCCATGTCAAGACTGCCGTCATTCCACTCAGCAGCTTAGTCCTTGACTTCACAAAAAAATATCCTTTTTGGTGCTTTTTTCTAGTGTTTATTCCCCTATCTAGATAAAGTAAGTTATAAGATAAATGAGGTTAATGTATCATACAGGAGTGGACTTAGCTCTCACAGATATGTTTATGGAAGGTTTGATAGATAGTAACACATACGCACCTATCTTAAAGTGGAGAATCCCAGAATACCCTCGATTTTTGGAATACCAAAAATCCACAAAAATGAAACAGATCCCTCTCTCAGACCCATAGTCTCTGCTGAGGGTTCAAAAATGTTATCCCTAGCGAAATATGTGGGTTCAGGCTCCTAGGCAGCGAGACATTTCCCTGTGGTACATTTGACTGGGGACACATGGCTGAAGTGACATTCAGCTGCAGAGAAATATGGCTGTTTGCAAATTCCCTGTGGGCAAAGAGAAGCATACACTGCCATGCCCACAGCCTTAATAACCAAATGTACAGGGGGGAAAACAATGTCCATGGTCCCCAAGGAAACAGGCAATATGGCAGGCATCATGGCTGAAGTGACATTCAGCTGCAGAGAAATATGGCTGTTTGCAAATTCCCTGTGGGCAAAGAGAAGCATACACTGCCATGCCCACAGCCTTAATAACCAAATGTACAGGGGGGAAAACAATGTCCATGGTCCCCAAGGAAACAGGCAATATGGCAGGCATCAGCAGCAGGCTGGCCAGAGGGCATGTCAGTGGCAGTAAAAATGCAGTGCACAATGGGCAGTGCCTTTATAATTGGAGTGTGTGGACCACTTCCCCCTTCACAGTGTCTAGGGAACATTACCTAAAATGCATATTGGAGCATAAATGTGACTACAGTAGCCTGCAGGATTTCCTCCATGCTGTAGCACACTTCTACATGTTGTAGTTATATAAGTATGTACTCTATAATGAGCACAACACTCATTATTTCTTCTGCCACCATACCTTTGGCTATTAAAGCTGTGAGCATGGCAGTGTGTGCTTCTCTTTGCCCACAGGTAATTTGCAAACAGCCATATTTCTCTGCAGCTGAATGTCACTTCAGCCATGTGTCCCCAGTCAAATGTACCACAGCGAAATGTCACGCTGCCTAGGCGCCTGAACCCGAAATATGTGGATTTGAAATTAGAGGTTATGGTTAACTCATTCCCTCCGGAGCAGCTCAGAAAATGCTGACTGCTTACTTCCACCATAGGAACAACAGTGCAGCTTGAGCTCATTTTCAGGTAATTTATTTGTAATACTATACAGAAAATACAAAGTTCATAACTCTTTAACCATAAGAGCTAGACTAAAAATGTAAATGCAAAAGTTGTTCAGCAGACACTGACCTTTCCAACAGTGTAAATGTTGATAGTGTGCATCTAAGTTATTAAATATTTGCCAAGGAATGCTGATATTAAGCATATTTTTTACCTTTTTGGTAAAACAAATCACAATATCTTGGTGAATGTACCATGTAGACCCATACAATTTGTAATTAATTTGTTTGTATGAATGTCCACTTTAAAATGATACCTTAACCATTACTGTGTGATGCTCCTTTACTGAGATATTCACAGAAATATGATTATTTCATTTCTCATAATCTATAATTAATCAAAGCATAACATCTCATCACCTGTGACAGAGGCTACATGTCGGTGAACAAGTTGTGTGGCTCAATGTCAGCTTCAGATGAGAACCCTTTTGTGATGAGGTGTGCCATGTAGAAGGATTTCCTGACTACTGTGGTAATGTGATTATCAAAGGGAGAGACTACTGTCCACCTGGGTACCCAGGTTTCTTATCGCACATTCGGCATTAAGTAGATTGCCGCCTATGTGGTAGTTCATGGGTACAGAGTTTTTACCAAAGGGGATGACCATGCACTTTTTGGCATTGAGGTTGAGGCCATGGCTCTGACATCAGGCATCTGTCTCAGTGAGGCCCTTCTGTAGTATTTCTACATCATTTCAGGACTCGTGTTTGGCTCCTAGTTTGCAGTCCTCTGAGAACTTTGTTATCCAAAGGCCTTCTGTGTTAGCCTGTACTTCAGAGAAGTAGATACCAAACAGGAGAGGTCCCAGGACTGAACCCTGTGGTACTTCACTTGTCACTGGTTTGAAGTCGGATTTGAAGTCTGCAACTTTTACGGTGTGGGTTCTGTCAGTGAGCCAATTGGCAACCCATCTTGTGATGTAGGGATTTATACCTAGTTTAGTGAGTTTATCTGTAATTCCAGAATGGGGGATGGTGTTGAAAGCCTTGGCGAGGTCAAGATTTGCTGTGTGAACCACCTTACCCTCGTCTACAGCTTTGGTGACTGCCTCAAAGAATTTGAACAGGTTCAGGAGGCATGATCTGCCTTTCACAAACCCAAACTGGGTGGGGTCCAGAGTTTGGAGGTTGCCAATGTCTTTGTTTGAGTTCTATGGCTTTCCAGACCAGGCTCGTCAGGCTAATAGGGTGATAGTTCCTGGGATCAGTGGTGGCTCCCCCTTTGTGGAGTGGGATAACTGTTGCTGTGTGCCATTCAGTGGGCACAAAGCCTGATGTGAGACTATGATTGAACATGGTGCTTAGGTGGGGAGCCAGTTTGTTCTGATGTTCGTGTAAAATGTAGCCTGGGATGTTGTCCGGTCCCTTGGATGCTGTGTTTTTGGCTTTAGAGAGTGCAGCTTTTACCTGTGTAGTTGTGATTACAGGGACTCCGCATTCTTCCTGTATAGATATGGGCCCTTTAGGGGTTGAGAGGGGGTAAAGTTAGCACTGAACCTATCTGCCAAGGCATTGGCAATATCAGTTGGCTCTGTAATTTTCATGCCGTTGTGCTGTAACTCACAGCAGATCTGGGTGTTGCCATTGAGATTCTTGACATAGCTATAGATTGCTTTGTGGTTGTCCCTGGAATCAGAGACTATTTTGTTTTCGTAGCTAGCTTCGGAGGATCTTATAAGGGATCTCAGCTTCTTACTGAGGCTGACCAGGGAACTTCTCCACTCATGGGATTTTACTCTCTTGCAGCAGTTTCTTCCTTCTGTTGTAGAGTTTGCTTATGGCAGGGGACCACCAGATTGGCTTCCTTTTTTTGGAGGATAGCATTTTGGTTCTGTTTGGGATAGCGTGATCCATGCACTCGTGTAAGTGCTTATAGAGTGCATCTGTGTAGAATTCAGCAATCGTAACTGTATTGTCCATCTGCATGGGTGTCATGAAGTTCACCACTTCTGTCTTAAGAAGCATGAAGTTGGCTTTGGAGACATTTTTTACTGTGATTTCCTTAATGGGGGGTGGGGGCGGGATGTGGATATCTAGGGTGATTAGCTTATGATGGGATCTGACCAGCGAGAAGTTGACTTCAGGTGTGCAGCACCGGTCACTCATGTTGGTAATGACTAGGTGTAGGATATTGTTGCCCCTGGTGGGAGTGTGGATAAGTTGATCCCAGGGCATTGGAATTTATGAGTTCCTGAAAGCGTTGAGCGAAGGAGTTGGTACCTGAATAGTTTTCCCAGTTAATGGTGGGGTAGTTGAAATCGCCCTTTATTAGGGTGTTTGGTTGAACCCTAATATTTTCCAGTATATCAAGAAAAGAGCAGTGGGAATCCTTGGGGCATGGTGGGAGATCTGTAGCAAGCTACAATTTGGATTGCAGTTTTGCCCAGATCTAGTTGCACTTGGATAACCTCTGATGCCTTATGCTGAGCAACTTGCCTGGAGGTGTGGATATCCTTAATGAATATGGACACACCTCCACCTTTGGTGTTCAGGTCCAGGTTAGGCATCCGAAAAGTGTAGTATGAGTTATAGCCTGGAAATGCAAGGGTACTCTCTGGAGCCTTGAACCAGGTCTCCGTCACTGCACAGATATCGATATTCTCCATTTTAAGGAGTGCCTCGAGGGAGTGCATTTTGAGGTTTAGACTTCTAGCATTGTGTAGCATTACCCTCAGTTTTTGCTTGCCTGTTCCTGTTACGGTGGTGAATTTGTCATTTGAACCTTGCCTAAAAAAGGCACTATAGGGGCAGCAAGAGCCTTGGCCAGTATCCGGAATCCCAGGGGTAACAGGTGCAGGCCATCTGTGGCAAAGCATCGTAGTGTGTCGACCATGTCGTCCCAGGCAGACAGATACTGGATCCCCTTAGAATGACACCAGAGGCTTAGCCAATTGTTGAAGTCAATTATTTTGTCCTTCTACTGTGGTAACATTCTGGGCAATGGCAGGATGCTACTCAGGGCTAGGGTCATACCTGCCTGGGCTACAAGATCGGAGAGCTCTTCCATGTCTCTCTTCATGTAGTCCAGGGAGGTACGTCTCAGGTCATTCACACCAACATGGATAATGACAGAGTCATATTTGTACTTGTTGTGGAGTGACCTGAGTGCGTGGGTTATGTGGCTGATCCTGGCACCCGACAGGCAGCTGACAGTAACCTCTTCCTTGTTTAGCCTGGTGAGTGGGACATCAGTGTGCCTGACTATAGAGTCACCTATGACTAGTGTATTGGGTACATTGTTTTGCCTTTATGGGCTGTGGTTGAGTGGCACATTGTGGGCTGTGTGTCATTTGGGTTGTGTTGGGGGGTGGAGGTTGCTTGCGTTTTTGCTTTGTAGGTCTCTGTTGCATGAGCAGATTATTGAGCCTCCACAAATGTTTTTGTGTTTCTATGAGTAGATTTTGGTGGTGCAGGTTTAGTGGGACTATGTGATGAGTGTGGTGTGGCGCAAGTGTTCACCTTCTCCTCTTGACTGTCAGATTCTGTCTTGGTTGGAGAGAGCTTTACCTCCAGTTTGGCTAGATAAGTGCATCTCTCACGTTGTGGTGTTGGGTAGTAGGAGGAGAGGGTTGTCTTGTGTACGTCGGCCAATTGCTACATTGTCTCAAGATGCCCAGATTCATCAGATCAACAGGAGTGAACACTGGGAGCTGACCCTTGGACATGCCTGAATAAAAAAATACTTTCCTCTAAACAAGTGAGGAAAGTGAGTATAAGAGCTGTTTTTCTCTAAGCAAGTGAGGAAAGTAAGTACAAAAACTGTTTTCCTCTAGGTAAAGAAGAATGTTGAGTGCTGTAGTAATTTGTAGCTTATTTAGTGCTAACAACAAGTTCTGAACAAGTGCTGAGCACGAATAAGAAAATTCAAGTGCTAAAATTAAGAATTTGTACCTGGATCTTGTGGTAGATAGGCTACCTAGTGCTTACCACTCCCACTGATAAGCTAGAATGCTTCCCTGCAACACAGAAAGGCTTGAGGGTCTCAGAAGCTTACAAACCGTCCTGGATACAGCAAATCTGTATCTGGACTAGACTAGTTGCAGGAATGGTGGGAAACAAGTGCAAACGCAGGCTTTTAAACCAGAAATTTGAAAGAGATGCAAAAACTGCCTAAATGGCCAATAAACTACAATTTCGGGGCCAGAAACCACTCTTGTGGTAGATAGGCTACCTAGTGCTTACTACTCCCACTGATGAGCTATAAGGCTTCTGTCCAACACAGAAAGGCTTTGGGGGCTCAGAAGCTTACAAACAGTCCTGGTTACAGCAAATCTGTATCTGGACCAGACTAGTTACAGGAAAGGCAGGAAACAAGCTTAGAATTTTTTTTTGGAAAGTAGAAAGGAGAAACAGAAGATAATTCAAAATTAAGGACCTAAATGGCTTGCCCTTCACAGATGTTCTCTCTGTATTAGGTAAGAGTAAGCTAGTGACACTAGACTGGAATAGAGCTGAACAGATGGGGCTGGTAGGAGTGTCTGAAGTCAAAATATGATCTCATTGTACTCGGTTGAATGAGCAATTAAGATAGACCCAGGAGGAGTGTTCAAACATAACTTTACAGGAGGGGTGGGCAATTCCAAAGCCACCAAGATTAATACTAAAACAAGAACAGGTAGGGTGGGCGGGAAACTAGTTGCAGCGACAGAGAGACCACAGTATTCTATGAAACAATTAAATAGAAAAATAAATGACTACAGAGAGAGACAGACACAATATTCAATAAAACAATTAAATAGACAGAAAAATGAAATGCAGTACAATCTTTAACACTGCAAGTTTGTACTTAACTCGGCTAGTAATGCAGTTGGTTGTAGGTATGTAGCAGAAGCCAAACAAATCAGGTATTCAGCAGTAATAAATTCAAAGATATGTGACTCACTTATAAATACAGAGAAACCCTCTAGGCTAAGAGTTTAACACTGAATATCAGTGAAGTGAAACACAATAGCCCCCACCATCTACAGAGACAGAGAGAGACCACAGTATTCTGTGAAACAAATAGAAAAATAAATAACTACAGAGAGACACAGGCACAATATTCAATGAAACAATTAAACAGACAGAAAAATGACATGCAGTACAATCAACACTGCAAGTTTGTACTTAACTCAGCTAGTAATGCAGTTGATTGTAGGTATGTAGCAGAAGCCAAACAACTCAGGTATTCAGGCGACTGGTGACTCATTATACAGTCATTAGTATGCATCGTGTCCGACTATATTTTTTTGTCTGGCCACATCATTTAGCTGGGTTTTCTGAACTGCACACACCCTGCCTGTCATTGCCCATCCCACAGCTTCACTATTCACAATGAGGCAAAGTTTTCTGAATCCAGCACACTGATTGTGAATCCACTTGTCTGTGGAAATATGATTGGATGAGAGTTTCTTATGAAGATTAGCATCTTAGGGTGATGAAAATATGGTGAGCTACAATTTCATATCTCTAATAAAGTAACTTGAAACGGTGGAGAATATTGCAGCAGAACTGAAAATGTGTGCCAACTGAAGTAATGTGTGCTTTTTGAGTCCAAGTGCAGCAATATATACAGGATAAAATACTGGAATGTAAATACACAGTGATTACCAATTATATACAGCATGTTTTATTTGTGCAGTGCTGGTGTATGTTTCAAAGTACGCACAATGCAAAGTCACCTAGAAAGGAGTTTAGATGCCCCCCCCCCTGCTTCGTCTGTTTGCAGATGTTTAAGTTACATATTAAAATTCATATACCTTTACATGTGGTCATTTATATGCAAGGACTATTCATGTTTTCATTAAAAAAAAAAAAAAAAGATGGAAAAAACACTAAAAAGAGAAATGTACAGTTTTCATTGTATGACGACATATTACAAAGCAAGCCACCAATCTTGAATGAAGACACTTTTGCTGTAGATTAGTTTACTACCACTATGACCTTAAACAGTTCAGCAGTCTATAAAATATTTTAATCTACCCATCAATCTAGCCACTAACAGCTTAACAACTAATTATTAAGATCATGGAATGTAAAGTTCTTTTGCAAGTATTTCCTTGACTACAATATACATCATATCACTTTTGCTCTGTTATTAAAACAAAAAAGCTCACAATCACAACTGCGAATATGGAAACAGTACCGGCATTCAGTTGTTACATCACTGTATCTCACAAAACATATAATGTTCTAATACCTGCCATTACTGACTGCAGTTTTCAGCGATTTACCACAAAAGGCAAGCAAAAATCACACAACATTTTGCAGTTATGCATGCTGCAGGTCAGTGGTGCATGCAAGCAGACTTTTGTAGGGACTTACTCGGTCCTCTGTTAGGTGTGAGAAAAGAAGGGGTAATGAGGAGGATTTACATTTGGCTTTGGTGGCAGGGTAAGCTAAAACAAGATGATAGTGTTGCAGGAGAGCTGAGATAGAGAAAATGGAAAGCAGACAAAGGGCAAGGTTTGCACAGAATGTGGATTCCTAAAGGGAATAATGTGTACATAGATATGCTGAAGAAACAACATAGATGGGTATGGTAGTCTCTAAATCTTAAGAAAAAGGAAGTGTGTTTCAGGATGAGATTATATATAATATTTAACTATTGATGCATTTTTTGTTTGCATTTGTTAATGGTACTTATCCACATGAAACGTTTAAAAAGTCAACCCAGAAGCACTGTCTGGTAATCTGACCTACAGTCGCTCAGTAGGCATACATAGGTTGAAGGAATCAAACCCTGTGCATGGATCACTTGAGGAAGCTACCAGCAGATTTTTAGTTACTATGTAAGGGCTGAAGTCTCTAACTATCAATATTAGTTTGTTAGGAGACTGTTAAATATTGGAGCATTTGGAATAATGTTGGTGCTGATGGGGATTAGCAAAAGTGGACCTGGCAGGTTAAAACATGCAGCAAAACTCTTATTGATAGAGCCACATCTCACACAGAAATAGTTTTTTTCCCCTTTGATTTCTGCTTGCATTGACTGCCTTCAACGTGGCTAAGTTCTGGAAGTAAGGACAAGATTCTCTTGAAAAGAGATTAGTAGAAGTTAACAGAATATTTTACAAAGGGGGTTGTAGACAAATGGGAGATTCTTTATGAAAAGGCTTTAGCTTAAAAAAATGGTGAATTCAGGAATGGATGGGACACAAATTAACTGTAATAACAGAAGTAACATACAGGTTTACAAAAAGCATGGCACCTCAATCAACCTAGTAGGAAAACAAAGTGAGTGGGTGGGTCTAATAGTCACTTTCCACCAGTTATTTGTTTCTCTGTTAAATTCTCAACAGTTGACATTTGGTTCTGTGGTATTTCAATTACATTCTCTAAAAATTAGATACTCTGAAGAGCATGGTCCCAACTCTTCTCAGTTTTTTTTTACCATGTAACACGATTTTAGTTTTGGAAACAGTAATAGCTTATATTCAAGCAGCCATTTCTCCAATTGAAAACAAAAAACATACCAGGACATCCTGATTTTCAGCAGTGTAAGGGCTGCAGTAAAGTTATCCGCACAGTGAATGAATGCCACAGTCAAGTGACATGATTTCTTCAAGTGCTATCTGTAAATCTAAGGAAAAGCAGCACACCCAAAACAAACTGCAGAAACGCCTCTTGCATTTATGCTCCGATACAGGTAAGAGCAATTTCATTTATATCCTTGTAAGACAGCTCAGAAACCAGGATAAGGTGGATTCACTAAGGTTTGCTTGGAAAGGTTGCACAAGTGAATGAAATGATTAAAACAAAAAAGCTCACAATCGCAACCACGAATACGGAAACAGTACCGGCATTCAGCCGTTACAGCACTATATCTCACAAAACATATAATGTACTAATACCTGCCATTACTAATAGCAATTTTCAACGATTTACCACAAAAGGCAAGCAGAAATCACACATAACATTTTGAGTTCAAAGGCTCGCAGTTACAATGTTCAAATGTTTAACAGGAACCCTCTTCTAAAGAGACAGATGAAGCCTTACCTGCTTCAGCTCAAGCGAAGTTGTTATTTTAACTTTTACTAAGCAAGTATCACAGCCCTTTTCTGTTAAAATGGAAAGTTCTTTTACATGTATTTCCTTCACTACAGTATGTATCATATCACTTCTGCTATCTCCTTCTTTGAGTAAAAAAAATAAATAAATAAAAGGAGCAACAGCAAGTAGAGAAATTGTATGGGCATTCAGCAGTTACAGCACTATCTCTCACAAAAAACTATAAAGTTCTAATACCTGCCATTACTGACTGTAATTTTCAGTGACTTACACAAAAGGTAAAAATATGAAGCAAAGCCAGGGATGTTTGACAGAATTATGAACTATTTTTAATAAGCATACACCAATGTTAGTTGTGTAGTCACCTATCCTACTAAAGTACTTTTGAGTTCCAGACAAAATTAATTTCTACTTTTCTGACTGGTTGTTTGGGTCAGTAGTTACTATAAATGTATAACAAGGATTGAATGTATGAGTTACTGCAAGTACAAAAAGAAATGTAATGGAGCAATTTCAAGTGAGACACATTTGCATACATAATCAGCTTGCTGTGATCACAAGAACATGCAAGGTGCACAGCCAGCCGATTTTCTCAAAAAATTAAAGTACAACCATCTGTCAACTCCACACTTAAAAATAAGTTAAGAAGGTAACTGACAGAGTTCAGTTACTTTTTCAACTTATTTTTTAACACTGGAGCAAAAACATGAGTAAAAAGTTATTCACGCTTGAGGAAGGTACTCTGCTGTAACAGGATACAATTATTGGCGCCTCAGAGAGCACTTGGCTGTAAGTGCAGAGGTGCCACGTGAAGGCACTCGAGTTAATGAGTTAAAAAGGAAGAATATACTGAGGGATGCCTGGGATTTCTTGAGAGATATAAACAATGATCTGTGTAGAGAAGATTTGGTGTTTGTTACAATAGATGTAATAGATTTATTCTCCAGCATTCCCCTTAGAGAAGGGATGCAAATGTTAGAGGAGATCCTGTTTCAGGATGGAGAGCAAACACAGGATGAGAAATTAGTCTGCTTAAGTTTAATGGAATTGGTGTTGAAATACAACTTCATTTATTTTAAAGGTGAACTATACCATCAAGTCAAAGGGGTAGCAATGGGTGCAACATGCGCCCCACCCCACCTTATGCAAACTTAGTGCTTGCAAAGTGGGAAGAAAAGTACGTCCTGGGTTCAATTTACAGGGACTGTTGGATTATGTACAGGAGATTTTTGGATGACATTTATGTCCTGTGGACTGACAACATTGATAAAATGCATAAATTTTTAAACTTTTTCAACAAAACCACACCTTTTCTGAGATTTACTTATATCTCCCAGGAGAAACTTCAGTTATCTTGATATTGAAATGTATAAGGAAAATGGTAGGTTGAATTCCATGGTGCACAGAAAAAGTACCTTTTCAAATTCATATTTACATTTCAACAGTGCACATCCTTACCATTATAAAAAGAATATTGTCAAAGGACAATTTATAAGGGCTTTAATAACGCTGAATTTGAAAATGAATGTAATTTCTTGGAAGGTTTATTCAGAGCAAGAGGTTATCCAAATGAGCTAATAGAGTAAGCGAAAAAACAGGTAGATGATGACAAACTTGGGAAATTTAAACCCATACTAGGGCAGTCCCTAGTTGAGGGACTAGAGACTGAGCAAAACCATGGCGAAAATTTTGGTAAAGCTATGGTTTTGGAGTATAATGCTACTGTGGGCACTGTAAGAAATATTAAATTTGAGTGGGAGAAGTTTATAAACCTCACGGATTTAGATCGAATTCAGAAATATGGATTAAAATTTGTGTACAAGAACTACCCAAACCTGAAAAATGTTACAGAAAATGATTTTAAATCATACAGCTCAAGAAAGAAGGGCACCTATAAGTGTGGCCACTGCCAACAATGTAGGTACTTTATTAATAGCGAAGAATTGTTTTTAAGTAGTAGAAATAGTGTTAACCAGCAAGGAAAATTTTAACTGTGAATCCAGTGGATATTTAGCAGTGTGTGAGGAGTGCCAGTCCTTCTATATAGGTAAAACTGAACGAAAATTGAAAAGAAGGCTATATGAACACTGCTATGATATACAGAGCAAGAAAGAAACCAATGCCCTGTTTAAGAACTCACTAGAATGCACTAAAGCAAAGTTTACATTTTTTGTGTTGGAAGGAGTGAAAAAAAGAAGCAAGAGAGGGGACAATGGGAAGAAAGGATGGAGTATAGGGAGCTATGGTGGCAGATAACTTTACAAGCCACCACTCCATGTGGTTTAAATGAGAATGTGTCCCTAGCCCCTGTATTGAAGATGAGAGAAGCTAAATTATAAAGTTCAATTTTGAACAAACTTATTTTTATTTAAATTTAAGTAAAACTTGAGGCACAATGGATTTTTGCTGGATGAAATGTTTTTAAACGAAAGTGTGATTAAAACTTTGGCCACTAGAGGGAGCCTGATCATTATAAAATTCTGTTGGTCGGTTTTTCACTATGCAGGAAGTTTTTATGTAAACCTCCTCTATTTTAAGATTAAACAAATTAATCATGTATACTTTATACATTTGAAATGTGTTTATAACTATTTTAGAGTTCATGATTTGAATATTTATTTTTTAAATAAAATGTTATATTTTTTAATGCAAAAGTTTTACACTGTTTAGAAACTCCTAGGTCATGAACATTTATGAATTTTATGATTAGTTTTTTAATAATTTGTTCAATTTTATTGGTTAACTTGTGTTTTAGAAGGGTATAAAAGCATCATTGTAGTTGTCTATCCACATCTGATGAAGTCTACTTGGTATAAGTGAGAATGCTGTTTTAAAGTGTATGCGTTTATGTGAGTGGTGTTATTTTTTATTAAAACTGCTTCAGCTGGATCTGTGTTCCTGGCGATACCTTTCCTGAGTACCTTGGACGCAAGTTATAAGATAGGTTAGGTAGCTTATCTAGGCTTAGGTATTAGATTTTCTCTTGGGTTTATAAGATTTTTAGTGTGTGTGCAGTTAGTGACCTTTACCTGTCTATGAGATTTTTTGCTTGCAGTGTTGTTGACTTTCTGTGCAGGGTAGTTTTTCACTAGTGTTAGTGTATTTTTTTACTGTTTAGTGTCTTGTGGTCTTTATAGGGTTCTTCCTTATCCATGGATAAGGGGTTCAAGACATGTTGCTTGGCCTTGCAAGATGTGCACGACTAGTACATGTAGCTTGGGAGGGTGGGAGGATGACATAATGATTAAAGTGTTTACCTTAAAGAGACAAAGTGCAGGGTTTGATTCTCACATGGGGTAACTTACTAGGCTTCAAATGGCCCAAAAGGGCAGTTAGCCTAGTACTAATCTATGAACCTATCTTGATTGCCCCTGTTCGAGGCTCGGGGCCATAATGAGAGGGCTAAGTTAGTCTTGAAGGGTCTCTCTTCTACAGTTTCTACCTCTTTGTTGCAGAAAGATGATTTTGGCAAATCTTAGTATTCTTCTAAGGACTCTAAGACATCTAGAGGGGATTGTAAGAGGTCCTTCTCTATCCCCACACCTGGATGCTCTTCTAAACATGCCTCTGTGCCAGCTATGAGCAAGACTCCAGCCCCTTTTTGATCAAACAGGCTCCATCAGGTTGGGTAGCTTTCTCCTCCTCTACTTGCACTCCACCAGAGATGTCACCAGAGTTTTCTTCACCGCCTGAGTTTCAAGTCTCTCCAGCTCGGATCCAGCAGGCAGGTTCTCTGTCTCTCAAGTGGCAGAGCTCTTCAAATCACTTCAGCAAAAGGGAAAGGAACTACAAGACCTTAAACATTTGTTTGTGTCCCCTATCTCTAAATTTCATAGGAATTATCCCACCAAGACACAGTTCATTAGAAAACATTCTGCCCCTGCACCTCATTCTAGGAGCAAAAAGAGCAGTAGGAAGCCACCTTCCAGACCTGCTCACACCCCAGCTCAGAAACCTCAGTTTCAGGACAGGGCAGGTAGTCTGTGACTACCTGCCTTCCCCTTCACCACCTCCGGGTTCCATTCCCCTATCCCTAAGACTCTCTCACTGCCTTCCAGTCTGGTAAAGCATTAGCTCAGACAAGTGCGTCATGTCCATTATAGAAAAGAGCTATTTCATGACCTGGATCATTCCTCCCTCTCAGAGGCATCCTACAGCCATCCAAGAACCAACTACCTCTTTTCCAGACAGTCTTCTTTCCCAAGGGACTGCCCAGCCTCTCCCTCTGTCAGAAAAGGGAAAGTGCTTTTATTCTAGATTTTTCCTAGTCCCAAGAAAAGATGACCTTTGGAGGCCTATCTTGGATCTCTCCCACATCAAGTTTTTCTTACAAGTGCCCACTTTTCGCATGCTTACTCTCCAGACTCTTTCCCTATCTAATGCTTCAGGCATTTCTGGCCACATTGGACATCAAAGATGCTTATCTGCATATCCCTATAAGGCCCAACTACAGGAAATATTTAAGATTTTCTGTGGGTTCCTCGCATTTTCAATTCTCCGCCTTGCCCTTTGGACTATCCACTGCTCCAAGGGTGTTTACCAAGTGCTTGCCTCCAGTGATGGACTTTTGCAGGGTCCAAGAGATTCAGATTTGTCCTACTTGGACGATGACCTGGTCCACGCAGACTGCTCAACTTCACTACCCATCCAACTCAAAAAAGTCATTTGTCCTGCACTCAATCGGCTTCAACATCAGTTACTCCAAGTCCAGTCTATGCCCCTTCCAGGACCAGGTTTTCCTGGGGTGCAGAATAAGGACAGATGTGATGAGGGAATTTCTTCCAACGTAAAAGGTGGAAAGCCTGAAACTGTACCTGCTTTCTGTCCTAATTTCTCAGACTCCTGCGTCGTATGGTTTCCCACTATACCCATGTTGCCATTGGCAAGACTCCACATGAGAAAACTCCATTGGTACCTGAAGTCCACATGGACCCAGCCCACCCACCTCTTGGACCACAACCTTCCATGCCTAAAGAACCAAGTCTCCCTCAACCCAGGACTTCCTTTACAAACCCCCCCCCCCAATCCATGAGATGTATTCAGATGCTTCAGACCTGCGATAGGGAGTGGTTTTGGGGGGCTTGAAGGTTCCTGTACAGCCCCGTTCAAGAGGGAACACATCAACATCAGGGAAATGAGGGAAATCATATTTGCTCTGAGGACCTTCCAACACATCTTGAAGCAAGGCCCCCTGAAGTTATTCACAGACAGCACTACAGTTCTCTGGTATGTGAACAAACAAGGAGGAACAAAGTCTTATTTGCTATGCAGACTTGCACTCCAGGCTTGGGAATTGGCAGCCCAACATGGAGTCACCCTGCAGGCAGTTTATATCTCTTCAGCTCAGAACACTCAGGCAGACACCTTGAGCAGGTCCAGGTCACAATTCCACGAATGGATGCTAAACAGAGATGTGTTCTGGATATAGTCCACAAGTGGGGTACACCACAGATAGATCTGTTTGCCTCCCGTCTGAACAGACAACTTCCACTGTTTTGTATCAGGCTGACCAGCCCCCTTGCGAGGGCAATGGACTCCTTCTCTATCGCATGGAAAGGGATGTTTCTCTGTGCACCCCCCCCTTTCCCAGTCATACAAAAAGTTCTTTTGAAAATTAAGCAGGACAACACCGCAGTCTTGTTGGTAACTTCCTTTTGGCCAAGACAGCATTGGTTCCCCCTTTTTCTGCATTTAGCCAGGGGCAATCCTCACACGCTACCTCGCAGAGTGGACTTTCTCACATAGGACAAGGGAACCCTAATCCATCCCCACCTGGAATCTCTGAACCTAACCCTGTGGGTGATGGAATTTGGATCCCTTTTTAGACACCTCTCCACAGAGGATGTGCTTAAAGTCCTGCGGGAGGCCAGGAAACCCAATACTAGGGGATCTTGTATGTCGAAATGGAAAAGCTTCTCCATCTGGTGTCTACAAAGACAGCTAGACCTATTTCAAGGAGAAATCCCGTTAGTTCTGCCCTATCTGTGTGAATTGTTGCAAGCAGGGTTGGCATATTCGGTTAATGCCCACCTAGCTGCTGTTTCAGCATGTCTGCCTCTTGCCCCTCTTCTTGCCTCAAGACTCCCAGTTAAGTTGTTCCACCTCCATGAGACCTGAATTTACGTCTTGGAGAAGCTCACAGTGGCCCCTTTTGAACCAGCATCAAATGCCTCTCTGAAATATTGCTCTTGGAAAACTGTGCTTCTGGTGGCCCTGACATCTGCCAGAAGAGTGGCAGAGCTTTAGGCCCTCTTGACCACCCCTACTTTTCTACTCTTCCGCAATGACAGAGTGACCCTTAGGCCAACCCCACCTTTATGCCTAAGGCAGTCAATGAGCTGTCCGTGAACCAATGTATTCACCTGCTACCTTCCTACCTTTTTCCTCACATCCACAGGATGACAGTGAGAGAGTCCTCAACTCCCTTGATGTCCACAGACAACTTAGATTCTACCCGGACAAGACCATGTCCTTTAGGAGATCAGTGTAACGGTTTCCTTTCACCCCAGAGCTCTGGGGAGAGCGGTGACAAAACAGGCCATTTTTGCCTGGATTTCCAGGGCTCTCTCATTTTGTTACACCTGTCATGGCAAACATCTTTCCTCAAAAATTAAAGTCCACTGTACTAGGGCCATGGCTTTATCTGGAGCCTTCTTCAAAGGGCTGGACACTGCTTCCATTGTAGAGGCAGCTACCTGGGCTTCTGTCCAGACCTTAACCAAACACTACAAATTAGATCATATTTCAAGGTCTAGAGCAGGATTTGCTAGGGCAGTCCTGCATGGATTCTTGGAGAACAGTTCCATACCACCACCCTCCTCTTCCCTTTCAACTTTGGTATTCACACAAAGGTTTTGAATACTGCAACATAGGAATAGAAGGACATAGAATAGCTGTGTAAAATCTTACCATAAACATAGATGTCCTTCTCTTCTATTTTGCAGTATTCCATCTGTATTCTATATATATATATATATATATATATATATAAATAATATTAACATATAAAAAATCCCTTTTTGTATGACACAGGACTTGTGCAGCTATCACAGGACTGGGACATTCAGTTCTGAGGGAAGGTGCATGCAGACATCACTTTTATGGCCCATGCACCCTACGGCCCACGTCAGACATCCCACATACCTTGCAGTGACTAGATGCTTTTGTGTACTGGCCAGACGTTTGGGTAGATAGCAGAGGATAACCGTAAGGTTTTGACTACTGCAACATGGAAGAGGAGGACATCTATGGTTACAGTAAAATTTTACACAACTGTTCTTTCTCTTACTAGGAGCGAGCAAGATGGGAAGACAGTGTCCTATGTAGGAGTGCATTTCGCTCCCCCCTCAACAAACATTCTCAAGGAATTAGAAGGGTGGCAAATGTCTCTTTTTAAGAAAATTGCAGCAGCCTTCCCAGAATTTTCTTTGAGAGGGTTCTTCCCATGGCTGGGGAGGGGCCATAATGGGTGCAGCCTGTGGGGCAGGGGCAGTCTGCAAAATCAGGGCTTCCATGGAGCTTTCTCCAGTGGACCCTTTCAGCGATCTTTAAAGGTTGCTCAACTGTCCTCCTCTGGAGGCAGTCTGAGGTTGCTTAGCTCTTCACCCAGAAGTTTGGAAGGCCTTCACCTCAGATGTGTGGGTGTTGAGAGTCATATCCAGAGTTTATATCATTCCCTTTTTAGAAATTCTAAAGCTTACAAACAACTTCTAGACATTCCACCCCATCAGACTGCTGGTAGTGGTAGAGATTTAGAAGCTGCTGGCAAATAGTCATCCAGGCGGTCCTGCCAGACCAACAAGGATCTGGGATCTACTCAAAGTTCTTTTCAGTACCAAAGAACAGGGACCTCAGGCTGATTTTGGATTTTAGCAAATAAATCCTTTCATGAAACGAACCAAATTCTGAGTGGTCATGGTGCAGTCCATTCTACCTCTGCTGAGGAAAGGCAATTTGCATGTGCTTAACAGACCTCCAGCAGGTGCTGCAGGAAATTTCTGCACCCGTCTGGGTGTCAGTCATTACTAATTCAGTCTCAACAGTGCCCACTGGGTATTTATCAAGTGCATGGCAGTGGTTGCAGCCTGGCTTCAGCTGCAGGGATTTCAGGTCTTTCCATACCTGGATAATTTTCTCCTCACTGCCCCCATATGAGCATTTGTAATTACAGCTAGGAATACTTTACTCCAGTTGTGCAGCCATTTGGGGATAACCGTCAGTTATCTAAAGTTGAGTCTACAGTCTGTCTATATATTCAAATTCATTGGTTGCCATTTGGGTATAGTCAACCAAATTGTCAGGCGCCAAAGTAATTGGCCTTCTATCTCAGACAGTATTTGTGATTGCTGTAGCAAAACCTCCATCTCATGTGATTTTGAAATTCTTGGGCCAGATGTCTGCTTCCATAGGGTTGGGCCCTTTAGCTAGGTACCGCAAGAGGGCTCTGTAATGGATTTTCACAGTGCAGTGGTCCTAGATGACTCATCTAATTTGACTTTCCTGTCAGGATGGCAAAGGTGTGTCATGATCAGATTTGGTGATGGTTACATTTGTCCTTAGCGAGCAACGGGGGACTGTCTGTTCTTCCCAAACCTGTGGTCATGGTCACCAGAGACATCTCCCTTCATGGGTTGGGGGGGGGGCCTTTCAAGGGTTCTGGTCATCTGCGGAGACCATTGTTCACATCAGTGTCTTGGGGATGAGGGCTATCCTTTCAGGATGTCCTCCCCAGTGGTGTGATTTCAGTCCAGATGGAGAGTGTCTGGTGTCTGAACAAGCAAGGAGAAACATGTTCTTATCCTCTTTGTCAAGAGATCATGAGTGTTTGGCAAGCGGTGATCTCATTTCAGTGGTTTCTGACCGCACACATGTCCTGAGGAGGTCCAACATTCTGGCCAGCAGTTTGAGCAGCAATATTCTTCTGCCTCAAGAGTGGTCCATCTAATCTTTTGGTGCTGGAACACTTTGTGTTGTGACCTGTCTCCATCCTCCTCCAGCACCAAATGCAGCAGCTATTATGCCTTGGTCCCTTTTCAGGTGCAGTCACCCAGAGAGACACTTCTGTATGCTTTGCCTTCGGGTCTCATATATGCATATCCCCTGATTGACGCATTTCTTCAGAAGGCAGCCCATTGCAGAGTGACAGTCATCCTCGTGGCTCCCTTCTGGCCCCATTGTGCATGGTTGCCCTTTCTGTGGCCTCTTTTGCAATACACTGTGTGGGTTTTGGTTCCCACTCCGCATCTCATTTCTCATCTAGCAGGTCTGGATCCTCCCAGTCTGAAGTCCCTCAAGTTAATTACAAATCACATGGTTTCTCCAGATTACTTGATGGCTAGGAATCCCAAGCAGTCTAATAATATTGTGCATGTTTTGTCCTCGTACCAAAAGCTGCTTAGTAGGAAAGTGTATTTGAGTAAATGGAAGCACTTTGTAATGTGGGCAGAATCTCGAGGATTTGATCCATTTTCTGATCTCTTAGTCTGTTCTAGATTTTCTTACTAAATTTTGTAACTCAGGCTCTAGTATTTTTATGATCAAGATACAGTTGGCAGCCATTCCTAATTTCATGTTGGTAGGGATAATGTTCCCTTGTTTACTCTGGAAATCTCAAAGGAGCATTTCGTCTGTGTCCTCCCATTCAGGATCCCCTCCCACTTTGGGATTTCCCTTTCATGTTGCATGTCCTTGCAGACTCTGCTTCCGATCCCGCTTTTACCTCAGACCTAAAATTTTTATCTTGGGAAAACTTTTTCTGGTGGCTGTTACCTTTGCCATGAGAGTTTCTGAGCTACAAGCTCTACATTCTTCTCCTCCTCCTCATGCGGTGTTTCACAAAGATAAGGTCTCACTCCACACCAATCCTTTCCTTCTTCCCAAGGTAACCTCAAAGAATAATTTGAATATTTCTGTTCACCTTTGAGTTTTTTCCTAATTTCTCCAACAAGAGTAAATACTTGCTGCATTGCTTTGATGGGCATAGACAGTTGAGATTTTACCTGGACAGGACAAAATCCTTTAAAAAATGCTGTCATCTGTTTCTTTTATAAAATACAGATTGGGCAGACCTGTGTCTAAAGTGACATTATCCAAGTGGCAATCCAGTACTGTCAGACTGTATTTTCTTTGCTTTATACCTTGAAAGTCTGTGGTAAACCTAAGGATCACTGTACTTGAGTTAAGTCTGTTTCTCTGGCTTTCTTTATCAGAACTTCATGGATGATTGTGCAGCAGCTACTTGGGTGGGCCATCACACCATTTCTCACTACAAGTCGGACATTTACTGTAGGGCTAAGTCTTCCTTTGGCTGCTCCTTGTTGTGGAATTTCCTTCTGTAGATCCTCCCAGGGATTTTTATGTGGCTTGTGACTCTGTCCTATAGGTTGAAGTCAGACGGAGAAGACAGATTGGATGCAAAAGTTTTGTACTTAACATAATGATAGATTTGTGTTGTCTGTCTCAGTCTGGTTCAGCCTTCCTCCATTCCTGGCTCTGCCTTTTTGGCTAGTCCCAGTGCCTAAGATGACTGAGTGGGGGAGGCTTAATTGTTGTCTTTTCTTGGAGTCCTTTGTCCTTTTCCTATATGTGAGAAAGGTATTTTAGCTAGATTAAGGAGGGACAAATGAGATCTGAGGTATTTGCTGGTGAGCTGGGAATTGAGTAGGGGGGACTGAGCCCAGTGAGTTGAAGTATTGAGGATTTGTTTGGTGGTGGATCCGACAACCTGCAGGTTGAACCAGACAGAGACCGATAGTACTAATCTGTCATTATGATAAGTACTTATAGGTTCATAGGTAGGTACTAGGCTATCTGCCCGAAGGCATTTGTAAGCCTAACCGGAATGTTTTGGCTTTCGCTGCCTCCTTAGATTAGTTCCCTGTGCCTCTGTCCAGCAGAGCCATTGAAGAGATCCCTGGGGTAAACTTTGTTTCCCATCCACTCGTCAAGGTCTCTCTTGAAGAGGGCTAGCGAGGAGCTCTGCCTAATGTAGTTTGGAATCTTGTAACAGACCATGGGAAGTCTCTGGGACAGGAATCTATCCCTCCAGCACTTCCTATTTATTGTTGTGGTGAGGTTTAGATCCCTGGAGCGTGTGGCTCGAGGGGATATGGTTTTCTTTAGGTGGAGCATGTCCATCAATTCTGGGTTGGACATGGCCTTGTATGTCAAGCAGAGATCACCTCTGAGTAGGCGGTATGCAACTGAGTACAGCTGGAGTTTCTTCAGTCGAGCTGCATAGGGCATCTGCTTGAGGCTAGTGATCCTCTTGATGAGGTACTTCTGTGGTCTTTTCAGTTGTTGCAGGTGTCTTGTAAGGTACATCCCAAATGGGGCATTGTACTCTTATGATGGGTCTGATGAGTGATGCGTAGAGGGGCCCAATGACATCTTTCGATCTGGATGCAAACCCTTTTGTGATTAGGTGGGCCTCATAGAAGGGTTTTCTAACCTCTTTGGCAATGTGATTATCAAAGGAGAGATTAATGTCTACTTGGATCCCCAGATTCCTTATTGCATCTTCCATATTTAGGGGGTTACCACCTATGTGGTAGTTTGTGGGTACTTTGTTTTCTCCAAAGGGGATAACTATGCATTTTTTGGCATTTAGCTTGAGGCCATGGTTTTGACACCAGGTATCTGTCTGAGAGACCCTTTTGGAGGATGTCTGTGTCAGCCAGAGAGTCAGTTATAGGCCCTAGTTTACAGTCGTCTGCGAACTTGGTCAGCCATAGTCCTCCTGTGCTTGCCTGTACCTCTGAGAAGTATATGCCGAACAGGAGGGGTCCTAGGAATGAGCCCTGGGGAACACCACTTGTAACTGGTTTAGAATCAGACCTAGCTCCTGCAACTCTTACCATGTGGGTTCTATCCGTGAGCCAGTTGGCAACCCATCTCGTGATGTAGGGGTTTATGTTTAGGCTGGTGAGCTTGTCTATAATACCTGAGTGGGGAATGGTGTAGAAGGCCTTTGCGATGTCTAGGTAGGCTGTGTGGACTTAACTTTGTTTTTCCTCACCTCACCCAAATCCAACCCCAATACAGTCCATCCACACCCCCAAAGTGTCCCCCCACCCCTTTGTAAAGATAGGCAGGATAGCCCAATTTTGTATTATAGTGGGAGACCATCATGCAGGAGAGGTGGGGTCTGCAGGTATTGTAGCTAAGTAGGTGTACAGACTGCATTTTCATAAAAATCTTTTTTTTCCAATAAATATCATTATTAAATAATCACATAGGCAATCTTACATTTATATAAATGAAAAACAAACAACACTGACACCACTTTAGTTGCAAACATTATTCATCACCAACACCGTCGAAACAACTGTAGTTTCAAACATTATACATCATTTATAATCTATCCAGTCATTGTCAGTTTAGCATCATATGGCTTATTCAAATCCTGCCTCTTAAACCTTGTTCCTCCTTTGCTTATATTGATGTTCTTCGTGTTTCACTGTTGCAGTCATTACATTTGGGTAATCTGCTGGCAGGTTTCCCTCAGTCAGCTTGATTTCCAAAGTCTTGGGTCCTGTGTCAGTTGCTGTCTTCTCTTCCATGACGTCAGGTCGTCAGGGGTATAAAACATGCAACCGACGCCATTTTCTTTAGTCTTTCTTGCGGGGTGCCCGAAGCAGAAGCATTTCACAAGTGCCGGTCGGCCGACTACTGAAGTAATCGCATTTGAGTTTCAGACCTGAAGTCTTCATTAAAGCGAAGTACCCCGTTGGGGAAACTTTTTTCTTGCTTTTTACCGATGTCCGAAAAAGTTAATAATTGTATTACTTGTGGGAAGGAAATACCCCATAAGGATTTCCATTTATACTGTATTCCTTGCCTAGGCCCTGATCACAACGTGCCTGGCTGTCAGTTTTGTGCTAGATTTAACCAATGCACTATTAAGCGTCGGTATATTTTTGAATCTTTATTTTGGAAACAGATGTAACTACCCAGAGATGTCGTTGGATAGCAATCTGACTACCGGAATGCATAAAAAACGCAAAGAAAAGGACAGAGAAAGGCAGTCGAGATCCAAAACCAACGGCAAAGCTTCTCCTAAGCAGCCCCTGATACCTGCTACCTTTGAGTCGCAGGCCTCTACCGACACCCATGTGGAGTCCGGCATGCCGCAAGATACTCAAGGTATTGGACCGACGGATGTATCTCCCTCGGATGGGTCCGGAGCCGCTGAGCAGGCATCGGCTTCTGAGGGTGTATTCAGACCTCAACATTTTTATATCAAACCGACGAAAGCTGCAAAACCAAATCCAAAGACACCTTCTAAAACTAAAAAACTGATGCCTGAGCCACGTGCACAGGCCTCTGTGCCTAAAAAACAAATGATCAAAATGGCTGAAGACCTTATTACTGATCAGGGCTACCCATCACCCCCAGATAAGAGGCCTAGGCAAGACACTGACTATGAATCTTCAGATCAGGTTTCTATTTCTTCTGATTCCTCTTCTGATCAGGAATTATCTTTACCTCCCTGTTGAGGGTTCTGATGCTTAGGAGTCTATTCCATCTGCATCTCCTCATGAGGATTATTCATTTGGAGAAATCTTGCATACTTTGAGGGAGCATTTTCACTGGGAGAGTCAAGACTTCTCAGAATCAAAAAAGAGGCTCAGGGATTTCCTCCTTCTCCCTCAGCACAAGCCTTTAGCCATTCCCCCCTGTGTTAGACATTGTGGATGATGTTTTTTCGGAGTCAAGCCTGACCCCTGACTCTCTACCTCCGGCTTCCAGTAAGCCTGAAAGGTGTTAGAGTCTCTTACTCTCATAAATTTTTATTTAGAAACCCTGCTGCTGATCCTGAAACTATTTCACAGGGTCCATAGGGAGTTAAGGCCTCAACAACAAAAAACCCTACCCCCTCTGACAAAGATTCAAGGGCACTGGACAGATGGGAAAAAAGGTTTATACATCTGCAACCTTGGCAATCAGGGCCTTAAACTGTCAATTTCATATGCTTAAGTACCAACAACATGTTTATGGGATTGCTGAAACAGAAAATGATGTTGATTTCAGAATGTGCAGAAAGTAAGGAATTGCAGGAATTATTGCATGCAGCTGAACAAGTTGGAAAGCATACTTTGCAATGTGGTTTTGATTCTTTAGAGGCCTCTTGCAGGGCCACAGTTACTGGATCTGTGATTAGGAGGCATGCCTGGTTAAAGGAACAAAATTTGCCTGGTCATGTTAAAGCTAAATTGCTAGATGCACCTTTACAGCATGATTCTCTGTTTGGTATTAAGGTAGAATAGGTTTTAAAGAAAATGGAAGACAAAGCTAAGTCTATGCAAACTGTTAAAGATTTCTTACAAGTGCAGCCACCTAGATTCAGTAGACACTGGCCTACAGAAAATTGGTCCTTTCCTGTGTCAGACAGAGCTCAAAGGGGCAAATCCACACACCCTAAGGGTTCCAGGTACCAGGCTCAAGACTCATACAAGTCAAAGCAATAGGGCACATCCACCTCCAAATCTGGAGGAGATAAAGCGCAGACCTACAGAAAGCAATCCCAATGACTTCCCTCTGCCTACACCAAGCACTTATCTTTTGGCAGCACCCATAGGGGGAAAATTAGCACTTTTTGCTCAACATTGGCAGCTAATAACCCAGGACAAGTGGGTACTGAACATCGTATCACAGGGATACAGATTCCATTTCCACACTCTGCCAATGACATATGGTTGGCCAGACCTGCCAAAAAAACAATGGGCAGAGGCACAGAAACAGGTTACGTCCCTCATGGATATGGGGGCCATTCAGACAGTACCAGAACAAGAAAAAGGACAAGGTTTTTACTCGACTGTTCCTGGTACCCAGAAAGGACAAGGCCTGGTGGCTAATACTGGATTTATCGATTTTGAACAAGTACCTGGACATTCCAAAATTCAAAATGCTCACTTTGCAACAGCTTCTGCCCATGCTGGGCAAGAATGCTTGGCTGGTGACTTTAGACTTGAAAGAGGCATACCTGCATGTCCCAATAAGACAGTCGTGCAGAAGATACCTCAGATTCAAAGCTGGCTTAATGCATTGCCAATTCTCTGCACTGCCCTTTGGCTTATTTACTGCGCCCAGGGTCTTTACAAAGTGCCTGGCACCAGTAATTGCATTTTGCAGGCAAAGAAATATTCAAATATATCCTTACTTGGATGACTGTCTCATTCAAGCAGAAAACAAGGACACTGTTCTACAACACCTGGCGTTTGTGAAAAGGCTTCTAGCATGACTAAGGTACACAATAAACGAAAATAAATCACAACTGGTACCCTCTCAAAAGATAACATTCCTGGGTGCAAGCTTGCATACGACTACCCAGATAGCTTAACTCATGCCAGGCAAACAAAGGCAACTGACTACTTACTTCAAACTGATTGCAACACAAACTCAGTCTTCTGCAAGACAAATTCTGCAAGCTCTGGACTTCATGGCATCCTGCTATCCTACTGATTCCATATGCAAGACTGCATATGAGGAAACTTCAGTGGTACCTAAAAAGTTTATGGAGTCAACATTCACACAGTCTGGAAACAATGATTCCTGTCATCCCCTGCCTGCAACAGGATTTTCTATGGTGGGCAAAGGCCTGTCACCAAAACATGGGATGGCCCTTCACTCTACCCCCTGCCAGCCAAACCTTAACAACAGACGCATCAGATTATGCCTGGGGGGCCCACATGGCAGGAAAATGCGTTCAGGGCATATGGGCACCAAATCAAATGCATCTACATATCAATCAGAAAGAGATGCTAGCAGTTCAAAATGCCCTAACAGTCTTCAAGGACCTGCTTCATCCAGGACAACTATTGATAAAGATGGACAATATCACAGTCATGTGGTATATAAACAAGCAAGGGGGCACACACTCATTCCCCCTTTGCAGATTAGCCATGGCATTGTGGGACACAGCTTTGACCTACCAAATAAATCTTCAAGCTCATTTCCTGCCAGGAAAACAGAACACTCTGGCAAATGATTTAAGCAGAAACCTTATGGATCCTCACGAGTGGAAACTAAATCCACAAGTATTCAGCATGATAACAGAGAAGTGGGGGAACCCAGACATAGATCTATTTGCCTCTCCTCAAAATTGTCAATTGAAAAGATTCTGCATAAGGACTTATCACAGACAAGCATGGAAAGCGGACACCCTATCGTGATGGATGTCATCTTGGTAGCCAGAAGGCCTAGTACTAGAAAATCTTATGCTAGCAAATGGAAGAGATTCTGTGCTTGGAATCAAGCACAAGGAACTGATACAGCAGAACCACATATTCCTCAGATATTACACTACTTAACTGAGATGCTGGACAAAGGCCTATCTTTTTCATCAATCAAAATCCATGCCTCTGGCATTTCGGCTCATTACAATACAGAGCCACCAATCTTTTCTCATCCTTTACTAAAGCAGTATTCTTAGAGGAGCCAAAAACCTAAGGCCTCCTAGAAGATCACCATTACCTGCATGGGACCTCAATTATGTGTTGGAAAATCTCACTCTGCCTCCATTTGAACCAGCCGCTACTACTGATATAAAGTTCTTATCATGGAAGACAGCTCTGCTACTAGCAGTTACTTCAGCAAGAAGAGTTTCAGAGCTACAGGCCGTCATGGCTGTAGAGCCTTTTATCATATTTTACCCAGACAGGGTGTCTCTGAGGACAAATCCTACTTTTATGCCTAAGGTGGTTTCCAGTGTGGCTCTTAACCAAACAATTCATCTGCCAACTTTTTATCCAAATCCACAGAACAAAGGGGAGAGAATTCTGCATTCCTTGGACGTACACAGACAGCTAAGATTCTACTTGAGCAGGATAAAAGCTCTAAGAAAAACTGAGCAATTACTAGTGTCATATGCTGTAAGATCAGAAGGAAAGGCTATCTCAAAGCAGACAATTTCAAAGTGGATAAGCCACTGCATCAGTTTCTGCTACTTACACCATGGTAAACCTTTGCCCAAGGGCATTAGGTCTCATTCCACCAGAGCTGCAGCTACTTTGGCAGCCTTTCTCAGAGGAGTACCAACCAAAGACATTCTAGAGGCTGCTACTTGGAGTTCTGTTCACACCTTTACAAAGCATTACCATTTGCCTCTCTACTCTAAATCCAGGGCAAGCTTTGCCACTGCAGTGCTGCAGGGCCTTATAGCCGCACCTAATGCTGTTTAGCTCCAGCCTCCCAGCCATAGCTTTAGGATTCTACCCAAATGTAATGACTGCAACAGTGAAACACAAAGAACATGGTACAGTTGTGTACACTTACCATAAATGTAGATGTTCGAGTGTATTCACTGTTGCAGTCCAGATTACCCTCCCGCAATCCCAGTCATTCTACAGTTTATCTTTCCTTCTCTATCTTCTACAACCTATGTGGTGTATTTGCTTGTAGATGAAGGTAAAGTTTATATTGATGCACACATATATATATATATATATATATATATGTGTGTGTATATATATATATATATATATATATATATATATATATATATATTGCTACCTTTTTGTGGGCACCTGACATCGGGGGCAAGAAAAACTAAAGAAAATGGTGTCGGCTGCATGTGTTATACCCCCTGACGACCTGACATCATGGAAGAGAAGACAGCAACCGATGCAGGATCCAAGACTTTGGAATTCAGGCCGACTAAGGGCAACCTGCCAGCAGATTACCCAAATGTAAAGACTGCAACAGTGAATACACTCGAACATCTACATTTATGGTAAGTGTACACAACTGTACTTTCCCACAGTTCCTATTTTTGCTATGTAGTTTCCTCCTCCCCTTTTACTATGTCTAGGCAATTCCGATTCTGCATTATATCTTTAAAAAAAATCACCTCCCCATTCAATCCAGTCCTGTCACCCAACACCTCCAACACAGCAGTCCACAGGGAATCCCCAGTCTGCCCACTCACTTCACTCCCAGAAATATGTTCCCAGCCACTTCTTTCCTCCCCTTCACACCTCCAGCATTTGCTATCCACCTAAGGAAAAATTCTTTGGAGTCTACTTGGGGTGTAACAAATACCTATGTAAACACTTGCAGGCAAAGATCCTAAATCATCTAGACTTTGTTGCATGTTTGTGAGATACATATATATCCCACCCCCCATTGTCTCTTTGTGACTTGCTTATCCAATCTCTTTTCCCAATCCTTTCTAAGATCCCCCGATTGATTTTTATAGTTGTCATGCAATGTTTTATATGCTGTACTAATTATTCCTTTTTTAATGGCATCTTCTGTTCTAGATTCTAATAAAAACTGTACCAGTGCTGCTCTTTCATTTAAGAGTCCCCTGTTTCTTTCTGTTTGCCTATACTCTGATATCAATCCTTGATAGGGAAGGCAGTCTGTAACCTGCATCCAAATAAATTCTTGGCCTCTTCCCATTTTTTTACCTTTCCTTTTTTTAGTTGTTTGCTGCTGGTACCTTGGTTCCTTTGCCAGTTTTCTCCAATAATTTCTAGCCCCCATTTGCCTATTATCTGTATCCCTAACCACAGTCATCCTTATCGGCAGAATCTCTCTACTCCATTCTTGTGCAGGTTTAGTTCTTAGAATACTTTCTGCTGTTTTATGAATATAATACTCTGTATGATTTCTGTTGTTCTTAAGAGTCTGCATCCGAAATCCCAATCTCTCCTTATTTCTTGAGCTTCCCCCCTGTATCATCATCATTCATTTCCACCTTGAATTATATTTTTCTGCTTGTGCTATGTATAAGAGCCTTAACTGTAATTTCCCCTCAAGTTGGGTAATCGTAGTCTGTCCTATTGTATTGGAAGAATCAGCTTATCCCACTTGACCCTTGCTGTCTTCCCTTCCTAGATAAAATCCTACAAGTCTTTTTTAATTGCTGTCCGCAGCTTCTCCTCTGGTTGATAAAAATGTGCCTGACCTGTGTATAACACTAAAGGGACTAAATTGTTTGTATCTTATTATCCATATCCATATAACAAAGCTTCCAGTTTCTCAGTTTTTGTGTTATCCTCTCTTTAGTCTCTTTCCCCATATCCTTAGCTGCCACAACAGTCATTTCTAATCTATACTCCTAAATACTTCATTTTATCATGTCCTCATAAATATAGATATTGTTGGACCAGTTCGAGTGTGGGTACATAATTTACTGCTCTTACCTTGAAAAGCCAAAAAGACACAACAATCTTTGTTTTAACTTCATTAATTTTGTATCCTGAGAAGATTTGAAACTATTCCCACAACACTGTAATGTCCCTTTCTGGTTGTGTCATGTATAAAATATCATCTGCAAATAGAGCCAGCTTTTCCTGACTACTATACCAGTTATATCCTTGAATTTCTGAATCCCTTATTTTCTTTGCCAGTGGTTCTAAATATAATGCAAACAAACCATGCTTGGTTCCTCTACTCAAGCATAAGTTATCAGAGAGGACCTCACTCACTTTAATTTTTACTTCTTGTCCCTCATGTTACTCCTAATCAACCTTATCAGGTATCAGGAAAAGGAAATGCTTCCATTGCCCTGCGCATGAAGTCCCAGTCTACTCTGTCAAATGCTTTCTCTGCATCAAGATCCACCAATAAGAGTGGTATTTTCTTACATTTTGCTTCCCTCTGGATCATCAGTGCTCTGTTAATGTTGTCATATGTTTGCCTGTCCTCCACAAAAGCACACTGATCCATATCTAGCAATTTTGGTTTAACTTTTGCCATTCTTTTAGCCATTATAGACATCAGCACTTTATAATCATGGTTTAGTATTGAAATGGGCCTGTATGAAGCTGGATCCGATGGATCTTTACCCTCTGTAGGTATTACCATTACCACCACTTTCTTCCAGGATGCTGATACTTCTCCTACTCTTAAAATACTGTTAAACAAAACCTTCCAGATCTTGATCAATTTTTTCCCTCCTAGCTTCCAAACTTCCACAGGAATACCATCTGTTCCTGAGGACTTTCCTGCAGATTTGGTTATACATGGCCATTTTTATCTCCTGTCTTCCTGTCCTAACTGTTAGTAATTGAGCCTCATCTGCCTCTAACCTTGGCGTATTTAATTCTTCCATAAAGATTTCTATTTCTACTTTTTCTTGATTTCCATATTTTCCTGTCTTTTACAAACTTTCATGAAATTTCTGAAATCATTTTCATAAAAATCTTATTCTTGACTTACTAGTCCCTCAGGTTCAAGTATACCTCATCCTGTTCACTAAAATACATACCATAGAGGCAAAGAGAGTGACTTAAAAACACTTTTTTATTCTCTCAAGAGTAAACAAGTTTCTAAATGTTCCAAAGTTAAAAGTGCTAACCATGAGGATTCTACTGTTTCTCCAAGCTTACTTAATCACCCTGGGTCTAAAAGATGTGTAACTCCACTTTCCCTTAACCAGGGCAGACATACTACTACTCTGGTATGAAGCAAGTTGTAATATTACCATTTCTCATTTGCTTTTGCTTGTCTAGTGCTACCAGGTTTTTTTTTTTTATAAAGTCCCTGGCTCCAGTATTGCATTTTGCAGGACTAGAGACTTTTACATTTACCCTTATCTGAGTAAACGATTCACCTTGGCTACATCCCTGTAGGAGATCCAGAGGGCTCTAGAATGTACTCTGAATTGCTTCCAATCCTTGGGAGTCCCTCCTGGTCTTTGAATGTTGCACCTTTCACCCTCAAGGCAAGTGTTGTTTTAGGCACTGCAGCAAAGGGGCCTTACTTTCTTTGTACAAGGTTGTTTCTGTCCCAGTACTTCGACTGTCTCCAAGAAGAACCAGATCTTGGTAATAGAGATGTCGTCCTATTCACATGCTGCAGTATTCGTAACATGAGGAGTCCGCCACCTACTGACTCGTACATCTGGCCAGTATATAAAAGTCTAAAACTACTGTGAGGTATGTGCAACGCCACACATCAGCAAATGTACGTCAGCCATAAAGAGATGTTGGTTATAAAGTGGACATCAGCACGTAGCAACCTCAGAACCTTTCTGCCACCTGTTCGATCACCTGCTCCGGCTGTTTTTAGTCAGTCAAGTTGCGAACTTTTAGATGCACCCCTGGGATAACTCTGCCCTTTTTGGGACAAAGGTGGTGAAATTATTGAAAACTCTACAACAAAAGGGGAAGGAGTTACAGGACATCAAGCACTTGTTTGTCTCTCCTATCCTCAAATTCCACAGGAATTACCCCTCTAAGACCCAATTCATCAGGAAGCACTCTGCACCCCCTCCTCCTCCTAGGAGCAGAAAGACTGCCAGGAAACAAGCCACTCCTTTCAGGCCTGCATAGACTCCAGCCCAGAAGCCTCAATTTCAAAGAAACCCATCAACTCCATTCCCCTATCCCTAAGGCTCCCTCACTGCCTCCCTGTGTGGAAAAACGTCACCACAGACAGGTGGCTCCTGTCCTTCATACAGATGGGTTATTTTATGACCTGGATCACAACCCCTTCCTTGAGAGGCATTCCACAGCCCTCCGAAGAACAGCTCCTATTATTTCAACCAGTTAGAGACAACCTTATTGCTCAGGAATCAGTTCAACCTGTCCTTATTGCAGAAAGGGGAAAGGGTTTCTAATCAAGACTTTTTCTAGTCTCAATTTTAGATCTTTCCCATCTCAACCTCTTTCTGCAAGTGCCCACCTTTCACATGCTTACTCTGCAGGCCGTGTTCCCCTTGATCTTTCCTCAAGGGTTCTTGGCCACCTTGGACATCAAGGATGCCTTCCTGACCATCCCAGTAAGACCCAGCTACAGGAAAGCCACAGACTTGACTGCCAGGCAGTACCTCAGACTCCTGGGTCACATGGCATCGATCATTCCCATGTTATTGGCAAGGCTCCACATGAGGAAGCTACAATGGTACCTAAGGTCTGTACGGACACAGCACTCTCATCCTTTAGAGTGCAAAATCCCTTTCCCTCCTTGCCTGAAAAGAGATAGATTCAGTGGTGGGTGAGCTGCAACTCCAGACTCCCCTTACAACCACCCCTATCAGTGCAGACCATGTATACGGATATCTCAGATCTGGTTTGGGGAGCAGCCATGGGTTCACTGAGAGTCCAGGGCATTTGGCCAGACTCCTTCAGACAGGAACATATAAATATCAAAGAGATGAGAGCAATTTTGTTGGCCTTAAAGGCCTTCCAACCTACGCTGAAACAGGGCCCACTAAAATTGTTTACAGGCAGCACTACAGTTCTGTGGTACGTGAACAAGCAGGGGGGAACAAAATCCTACCTGCTATGCATACTAGCTTTCCAAGTGTAGGAGCTTGCCACAACACAGGGAATCACAGTACAGGCTGTGTATATCCCTTTAAAACAGAATACGCCGGCGGACACATTGAGCAGGGCCATGTCACAGTTCCATGAATGGATGCTCCACAGTGATGTATTCGATGTAGTTCATAGGTTGGTACTAGGCTATCGGCCCTAGGCCCTATACAAGCATAGCTATAACAATTCCCTGGCTATTTCTTCCCACACTATTTTCTTCCTGGAACCCTGTCTAGCAGGGCAACTGACGTGATCCCCGGAGTGAATTTCCTTTCTCCCATCCAATCGTCAAGGTTCCTTTTGAAGAGGGCCAAAGAGGCGCTTTGCTTGACATGTATGGGCAGTCTATTCCAGATTCTGGGGAGTCTCTGGGTCAGAAACCTATCCCTCCAGCATGTTTTATTTGTTGTGATGACGAGGTTTACATCCCTGGAGTGTGTGGCTCTGAGGGATTGGGATTTCTTTAAGTGTAGCATATCCAACAGCTCTGGGTTTGACATGTCCTTGTATGTTAAGCAGAGATCACCTCTGAGTAGACGATATGCGATAGAATATAGCTGGAGTTTAAGGCGGTCAGCATATGGCATCTGCTTTAGGCCTGTGATTCTTTTAGTGAGGTATTTCTGTGGCCTTTCCAGTTGTTGCAGGTGTCTTGAGAAGTACATACCAAATGGGACATTGTATTCTATAATGGGTCTGAGGGATGAGTACAGTGGGACAATGACCTCCTTTTTTCTGGATGAAAAGCCCTTGGTGATGTGTGCCACATAGAAGGATTTCCTGACTGTTGTGGCGATGTGGTTATTGAAGGTGAGACCACTGTCCATCTGTGTCCCTAAGTCTCTTATCACACTTTCGGTGTTTAGTGTACTGCCACTTATGTGGTAAATCATGGGTACATGTTTTTCCCCCAAAGGGGATAACTATACATTTCTTGGCATTGAGCTTGAGCCCATGGCTGTGGCACCAAACATCTGTTTCTGTAAGGCCCTTTTGTAGAGTATCTACATCATTTGGAGATTCAGTAATGTCTCCCTGTTTGCAGTCATCTGCGAACTTTGTTAGCCAGAGTCCCTTAGTATTGGCTTGTACTTCAGAGAAGTAGATGCCAAACAAGAGTGGTCCCAGGACTGAACCCTGAGGTACTCCACTTGTCTGGAGCTAGATTTGGAGTCAGCTACTTTTACAGTGTGGGTTCTGTCAGTAAGTCAGTTGGCAACCCATCGAGTGATGTAGGGTTTAATGCCCAGCTTAGTAAGTTTCTCTATGATTCCAGAGTGGAGGATGGTGTCAAAGGCCTTGTCGAGGTCCAAATAGGCTCTGGAGGACTGATTCGAAGAAGTCAGTCAGGTTCAGGAGACTAGATCGGCCCTTCACGAACCCAAACTGGATGGGGTCCTCCAGTATTTGAAGGTTGCCAATGTCTTTGTTTATAAGTTCCATGATAGTATGTTCCATGGCCTTGCAGATCAGGTTCATCAGACTGATGGAGCAGTAGTTCCCGGGATCCAAGGTGGATCCCCTTTTGTGGAGTGGGATAACTCTAGCTGTGTGCCACTCAGTGGGCACGAAGCTTGAGGTGACGCTATGATTAAACATGACACTTAGGTGAGGTGCCAGTTCATTTTGTAGTTCATGTAGTACACAGCCCGGGATGTCATCTGGTCCCATGGATGCTGTATTCTTAGCTTTGGAGAGTGCGATTTTTACCAGTGTGACCGTTATTACCTGAATTTGGCAATCTCCCGGTATTGAGATGGGCCATTTAGGGGGTGAGAGGGGGGTGAAGTTGGCACTGAATCGATCTGCCAGGATATTGGCAATATTCTTGGGATCATTATATTTAATGCCATTCTGTTGTAGCTCAGAGCAGATCTGAGCATTGCCATTTGGATTATTGACATAGTTATAGAATGCCTTGTGGTTGTTTTTGGAATCTTTGGCAATTTTATTTTCGTAACTAGCTTTGAAATATTTGGCAATTTTATTTTCGTAACTAGCTTTGGAGGATTTTATGAGGGATTCCAGCTTCTTATGAGGGATCTCAGCTTCTTACTGAGTCTTACTGACTTGCTGAGTCCACAAATGGGATATACCTCAGATCTGTTTGCTTCCCTGTGAACTGACAACTTCCATCCTTTTGCACCATGCTGCCCAGTCTCCTTGCAAGGGCAACAGATGCCTTCTCAATCTCTTGGAGGGGGATGCTTATGTATGCATCCCCCCCCCCTTCCCACTTCTACAGAAAGTCCTGCTGAAAATTCAACAGAACAAACCAAAAATCTTGTTGGTGACTCACTTTTGTCCAAGACAGCACTGTTCCCCCCTCCTTCTGCATTTAGCCAGGGGCAGTCACCACAAGTTACCTCACAGAGTGGACCTTCTCACAGGGCAAGAGACCCCCAATACATACACACACAATTTCTGAACTTTACTGTGCTTATGGTGTCTACAAAGACAGTTGGACCCTTTCCAGGGAGATGTCCCTTTGGTACTGTCATACCTGTGAACTCTTGCAGTCAGGACTGGCGTCCTCCTCTGTTAAAGCTCACCTCGCTGCTGTTTCAGCTTGTCTACCTGTGGATCCCCCACTTGCTTTTCGACTGCCTGCTAAGGTGTTCTTAAAGGAAGTTTTGGATCTCAGGCACCCCAGGAAACCTCTCTCTCCTCCCTGGGACCTGAATTACCTTTTGGAGAAGCTAATGATAGCTCCCTTCGATCCAACTTCTACGGCCTCCCTGAAACACTGCACTTGGAAAACAGTACTACTAGTTCCCCTGACTTCAGCTAGAAGAGTGTCAGAGTTACAAGCCCTCATGGCCATCCCCGCTTTCCTCATCTTTCACGACGACAGGGTAAGCCTTAGGACCACCCCCTTCCTTCATGCCCAAGGTGGTCATTGAGCTATCCTTAAACCAAGCCATTTACCACCCCACCTTTTTTCTCCCCCCTCAGGGTGACGGTGAGAGTCTTACATTCCCTCGATGTGCATAGACAGCTTAGCTTCTGTCTGGACAAAACCAAACATATCAGAAAGTCAGACCAATTGTTTGTCTCCTTTCAGAGAAAGCAGACAATTTCAGCCTGGATTTCCAAAGCAGTTTCCTTCTACTGTGCATACCATGGGAAATCCTTGGGGTCAAAAATTAAAGCAAACTCCACTAAGACTATGGCTTCATCTAGGGCTTTCTTTAAAGGTTGTGACACTGCCATGGGCAGCTACATGGACCTCTGTCCACACCTTTACCAAGCATTACAAATTGGACAGCATTTCCAAATCCAGGGCTGGATTCACCAGGGCACTCCTGCCTGAATTAAATCCTGCATTGATTTATAGAAAATATTTCCAAGCCACCACCCTCTTCTTCCCAGTGAGCTTTGGCACTCACCCAAGTGTTGAGAGTACTGCAAAATGAGAATAGAAGGACATAGAATAGCTGTGTAAAATCTTACCATAACCATAGATGTCCTCCTCTTCCATGTTGCAGTATTCCTTCCCTTTAACTGGATGGCATTGGACTTGCAGTTTCCTGGGAGTGGGGTCCGACTGGGGCATTCAGTTCTGAGGTCTGGTATGTGCAGATGTCACTTTTATGATGCACATATAGGCCAACATCAGACATCCCACGTACCAGCAGTGACTACAAGCTTTTGTGTACTGGCCGGACGTTCGGGTAGCAAAAGAGAAGAACCTAAGTGTTGAGAATACTGCAGCATGGAAGAGAAGGACATCTATGGTTACGGTAATATTTTACACAACTGTTCTTTCTCCCTCTAAGCTATCCCAACCATCCTTGTACAGTAGGCTGTGGAGGGCCCATGTTTTCACTGACTTGAGTGTGTCACCTCTACTTATTGCTGAGGGTCAGATGAAAACACTTGCTGTCATTAGTCTTGGTCTTGATTTCAGCTGTTTTTAATTGCTGTAATTTCACCAAAAAGTATACATCCGGTTGGCCTACAATTAGGTCCCCAAACCATTCAAACTTCAGTACTGAAAGACTTTCCATCTTGTGACTGTGTATTTAGATTTTGCAGGTTTTCACACACACACTGTGCAGATCTCTTCTCTGTAAAATGTACAGTAGTAAGACTATTGTATTGTGTTACTTGAGAACATTTGATGTGAGGTACTAAAGAAGTGAAGAAGCTTCATAAGAAAGATCTGAATCTCTTGGAGATGGAGAAATGGAGAGCACAGCAGTGCTTCTGTTACTTCAGAGATTGTAATAATCTTTGAATCTCCTTTTTTAGAATCTGTCCACCCCTGGTGCCAAAGAAGCTGACTGGACTCTCCTTGGCTCAGGATAACTATATCATTTTAAGATTCATATTTCAAGTCATCAGTGGTTACCATGGGTGCTGCCACTGGATCCAGGTTGGCTGCAGGATTCTGTACCCTCTATGATATATCATAGTATTATGTTTAGCAAAAATGTGTGCTTATTTCAACCTGTCCTTTAGAAGTAAATTATTAGATCACACTGCAGTGGGTATCAAGGGGTCAGTTCAGTCAAACAGTGAATAGAGCATTAGAAATTCCAGATGAAGTCATGAAAGACAAGATTACATAGCTTTATGCAGCCTTTAAGGTAGGGAAGCATGACATTAAATATGGTTATGGTTTGCTAGATGCCTCCAGAACCTGAACAGACAGTTATCAAAAGACAGACTTTAATGAGATTCTAGTTTTCTTCGTAGATGTTGTCATTGTTAGCTGTTGAGTGCACATCTGAGTAAGAATTTACTGTTTGAGTCCTCAGAAAGATATGCAGGAAACTTGAAGAGAAGGGGGAATTGTGTGGAATTATTGAAGTAGGTAATTCATCCACCTACACCAGGGTACAGTTGAAAGTACCCTACTTAAGCAGCAGCTTTGGTGTAGGAATCAATCTGTTAAGTTAAACAATTCTAACTAAAGAAAACGTTTGGAAAGAAACAGGCCCGGAGA
Source organism: Protopterus annectens (assembly GCF_019279795.1). Taxonomy (NCBI): domain Eukaryota; kingdom Metazoa; phylum Chordata; order Ceratodontiformes; family Protopteridae; genus Protopterus; species Protopterus annectens. The sequence goes on from NC_056748.1 coordinate 873,508,000, forward strand.
GTTGGCTGAAGTATAAAAAAAAAATTTAAAAAATTGCATCAACTTGGGGAAGGGGAGCAAAGACTTCTCCCCCTCAAAATAGTAGCAGGCAGTATTGACTCTATCTTTAGAAATCACCCCCAGCTCTTATTCCTCATTTTTTACTGCTGCTTTCCCTCTTCAAAGCTATTGGATTCATGGAAGCTAATAGGTAAAGGAGGTCATATCCTGAGGCTACCCCTTCGTCCTTCCTTTCCATTCCTGGGAGTACTTGCTATCCACCAGAATTGAAGGAACTAGCACAGCTAGCTAGGCTTGATTCAGTTTGTTCAGTGTAATACCATAGAGAGAGGGATTCTGCAGAATCGAGGTAAGGCATTCTGAGCCAAACTGTTACTTGTCCCAAATAAAAGATACAAGTATCTTAAGTTCAGAATGTTAGTGTGAAAGTACTCTTTATCCTACTTTTGCTTTGGGCTATCTTAAGTCATTTCTGAATTTTAGAGGCGTGCTTACACATAAGTACCCATTATGACAACAGGCAATACCGAAGGTTTAAAGGTGTGCATGGGCTTTTTCACTTCACTACTTTGCCTACCTCAGAATGAAAATGTTTTGTTTACTTTTGCTTGTTGATTTTGTTCTGGCAGCCTCAGTAGAGAAACTGCAGAGTGCCATGAAGTACTCTGTAACTCTCCAGCCTGGGGTTTTGCAGAACCTTTCCAGCTCCTCTTGCTCCAGAGAGGATAACGTTCCAAGGAGCCTTGCTGGATAAGGAGCAGCACAACTTGTTCCTGCCACAGGACAAGAGACGTGTTCCTGGTCCTGAACCTGAGACTAAAAGACAACTTTGTCAGCATAGATGTTCTTGAAAGGACGATTACATCAGTTGCCTTCCTGTTAGTTCCCCTAACTAGGATTCAAATGAGAAAGACTGGGACCTGAATAGGCTTTGGGAACAGCTTAGCCACCCAGTAAGCAAGATGATACACCTGATTTTGTCTGTCATGCAGAAGTTTAGTAGTGGCCCAAGGATGTGCTGAGAAGTCGGTGAATCCTGTTTTAGCAGTCTGTCTGATCTTAGCATTGGGTACCAAAGCAATCTGATCCAGCCATTCACTAGTGATACAATGTCTCATGCTCCTGTAAAATTTCCCTTCATTTCTAGTGAACCCAACTTTCAGATCTCCATTGTCACTGTAAAAAAAGGAGTGCATATTTCACCAAAAGTAAGTGCTTAATTATCATAAGGGAGATTTTAAGGCTAGCATTTTAGCTTGGAGTTCATCTTTAGCTGGTTATCTTTTATAGTGTTAGCTGTCCTTTTTATTGTGCCTATTAATTTGATGAAACTTTAGCTTGTCGAACTACAAAAGATCGACAGCTAAAGATCGAAACATCTAAACCGCTAGCGATCAGCTAAGCAAATTTTTTCCCATGGAAAGAATTCACTTGGCCGTTACACAAAACAAACACCTTTCAACCTGAATTAAGTGGGGGCTTCACCCCCAGACCCCCCCCCCACACCCCCTAACTAAATATACCAACTCCAAGATCACTCCACATCGGGGAAAGGGCAAATTCCTGTTAACGGCCAAGCAAAATCTTTCCTTGAGAAAAAATTCGCTTAGCTGGCCGTTTGCAGTCTGGCTCTTTAGATCTTTAGCTGTCGATCTTTTGTAGTTTGACAAGTTAAAGCTTCGTTAAATTAATAGGGACACTTTTATTTACTTTGTGCCTCCACATTTTGATATTCTGGCAGCTGCCTGGCATTTACTTTTTGGCCTAGTTGCCATCATTTAAAAAAGTGTGTGCGTATGTATCTTTGTGGATCTTTTTTAGAAGATCGAATTACCAGAACGAAATGTAAATTAAGACGAGAACACTGAAATTGCTGTAAGAATGAAAGTTTACGAAGCTTAACTTAGGAACAACGAAAACCTACTGCGCATGTCAAACAGCACTCTAACTTGTGAATGGATATCGCGGACCTACAAAAAACAGCTAGTCCTTTTAAACACACATTTTAACAGAGAAATATAATTTTTCAATGCTTTGCCCCCCCACACCCCCTGCAAATTATATTTAACAACTCCAAGATCGTACTAAAAAAGGGTAAGCTTTCCAGTCCTCACTGTACTATGATCTCTACACAGAAATGTTTAACTTACATTTGTCTGTTAAAGTATGTCTTTAATTGGAGCAACTGTTTTTTCTGAATGCTGCGCGATCTCCATTCATACGTTCGACTGCTGTTTGACATGCACAGTAGCTTTTCATTCTTCATAATTTCAGCATGTTAAACATTCATTCTTAAAGCAATTCATTCTTCTTGTCTTGATTTACATTTCGTCATTCTGGCAATTCGATCTACTAAAGTAGATCCATATGTAGATATAGATGTATATGTATGTGTGTATGTATATATATATATATATATATATATATATATATATATATATATATATATACACAATTTACATACATGCACACACACACACACTCACACTCATACTCATATATATATATATATATATATATATATATATATATATATATATATATATATATGTGTGTGTGTGTGTGTATCTATATATATATATATATATATATATATATATATATATATATATATATGGCTCTACTTTGATTCACTGAAAACTCATTTCACTGAATTTCAATTCACCCTCTAAAAATCGCTGAAAGGTCAAGTCATATATGTATATATACAATGTGTGTCTGTGTATATATATATATATATATATATATATATACATATATATATATATATACGCGCACACGCATGCATTTTGCCTTTGTAGTCTTGCTGGTTGGTTCTTTTGTTGTTTTGGTATTTCAAAGTACTGTTTTTGCATTATGAATAAAATATTTAAAAAAAAAAATGAAGTAAATGTGGGCAAAAGATTTACCCCACAAGATGCTCATGAAATGTGTGCCTACTTGTGGCCAGAACGTCTGAATATGCAGTGTTTATGTGCAAGGGTTTTGGTCCTTGATCACTGTCAGACAAGAGGTCCAAACTAGTCATTAAGGGTGGTCTTCTTTGAGATAATGTGATAAACATAAGAAGAGAAAGGAAAAGAATAAGGAGAACTGAACATACAGGAATGAGGTGCAAATGGCTTCTACTTCTCCTCCTAAGATTTTAAGACAGAGTCGTCCCTGTCAATATTAAAACCTGACTGTCCTCATCTTGCGACCATAGTGACAAGGGATAAATCCCCTGTAAGTCTTTGAGTCGATATTCATCTGAGAAGTTGTTTTGCCTCCCTCCTCTTGCAGCCCATGTAAAATTCTTTAGATTTATTCATGGTACAACAGAAGCTGATTTGGGGAAGAGTCTGAGGCCCTTTCTCAAGATGCAGATGGAGTTGGGCATCATCCCATCCTCCTCTGGTTTCAGGGTGGCTTGGGGTGACTTCCCTTTAATCAGTATTCACTCCCTCCCGTAGAGTTCACATCAGTGGCTTCAGAGCCAGTTTTCCACCCAGGTCGTGTTTTGTCAGCATCACAAATGGTTCCAGTTTTGATGAGGATTTCTCATCTGATTCACTCAGCACCAACCCCTTTGGTGTTGCATGGATCCCCACTACCAAACAGTCAACTTTGGCTTATCAGCATCTTCAGCAGCTTTGATTCACCTGCTGCATTTTTACTGAGTGTGCGTTGTAGCCATTCAGACTCTCAGTACCAGTCTCAGACTCAAAGCAATCCAGGTCTTGTCTTTCAAGACTTTATCTTCTGTTCACTGTACCTATGCCTTTGTGGAGGAGGGGTCTATACAGAGAATGGGACTCTTGGTAAAGACTGATTTCTGTTGTGCTTTCAAGGCTACAGAGAGGATGATTACCTCTTCGTCTCCCAGGCTAAAAGGAATTCCATTGGTACTGGCTCCACCTTAGGTGTCCCTTCTTTGGCTTTTATGCCCATTCATAAAGGTTCTTTGGGACAGAACAGAGTTGTATCGTTTGGAGATGCCCATATGGTACAGATTCACTCTTGTGTGGACTCTGACAAGTCACAGACAGAGATTCTAGAAAATATCACTTTTGGTTGTTGTTGTTGTGTCTTTCAGCTTTTCCCGGTTAGGGGTCACCACAGCGGAACTCTGGTCTGCTAATGATTGGCAGTTGATTTTTATGTGCCGAGTTGCCAGCCCTGATGCACAACCTTCAACGAAGGTACACCCATTCACGTATGTCTCCATGCAGAAGACGTTCTAACTGAGAATCAAACCGAACAGCATCTTGAAAATATCACTTTTGGTCTAGTCCTCAAATTATGAAGCTGAAGAGATCTTGGCTGTCTGACCTTTTCTTTCTGAACGAGAAAGTTCTCTTTGAGGCATATAGCTCTACTTTTTCTTCTTGTTGGATGGTACCCCCGCCGATCAGTTTATATATTTGGTTTCCAGGAGTGCATGGCAGGAACCAGGTATGTCAGAGGAAATCATCAGGAAACTAGATAAGATTTTACTTCTGTCGAAGGATAGGCAGTACTGATTGAAAGGTCAGCTGGTGGTTTTAATGATATCTGCAGCACCCACTGTAAAGGAGCTAACTGTAGCCCTCAGCTCTCCACCCCCTAAAAGCAATCTAGGGTGATGGACATAATGAGAATTTGTGCTTACATAATGGGCAGCATTCCCCTGAAGTTTACCTACTTTTGACTACTTAACACGCAAATTAATTCCAAAAGGACCTAGCGAAACAAACAGTGGATACTGTGGGCCAGCCCACGACTCTGGAGTCCATTAAACAGTTACCCATTCTCTTGAAAATCATGTTTAACATTGTTAACCCCTCCATATTTCCATACCATAAATGCATTGAACGGAGCAATGAGGGAGGCCGACACTGGCTTTTGACCATGAGGCATCCTGCATGGCTCCATCAGTGTGACCGTACAGTTTAAAGATATTCTTCACCAGTGCCTCCTTTGATGCATCCTCTTTCTTTGGCCACCAGTTAAAGATGAGTTATCAAGTTGTGAGCAGAATGAGAAAACATGGTCTGCGGTGGGAGTCTAGTTTGAGAACCCTCAAAATACATCTAACAGGCATCAGAAGGGTTTTAAATCCCTTTGGTTTAAAAGATCCCCATACCACCGACAAAAAAGGTGCAGTGCAAGTAGCGAAACACTGAATACAAACAATAAAGCGCAACCAACGGAGGGTCCTATGGGTTAAAATCTACTTTTTAATAAAATAAAAAAGTAGAATATTATTGAGCACTTTTGTTCCCAACACATTGGGGACTTCATCAGAATACATCACATAACAATTCCAAAACCATGTAAATATTCAAGAAATAATCACAATTGGCTATTGAATTGACCAATAATAAAAAAATACAAATGTCACATAATATTCCATGAAATAATTTGCATCACACCAGGAAGGGAAGGTTTGTTGCTAAAATGAAAAATTGAAAATAAAATTCCTGCCATTTTGTACATTTAAAAAAAAACTTGTATTTGTACAAAATTAAATGTTATATATTTATATTTTTAATGTTATAGTATTAGTATTTTTGTTGTGTAATTTCATCGGGGGGGGGGGGTGTCATGAACCCTATTACAACCTATCAGTGTTATGCTTTAATACAGATGCTATGGAAATTGAATTGTTTAACTCGGGTGGAAACATAGAGTTGTAGTTTGATGAAGTCACTGGTGTGTTAGGAACAAAAGCGATCAATAATATATTTTACTTTTTCATTTTATTAAAAAGTGGATTTTAACCCATAGGGCCTTCCGTTGAGTGTGTTTTATTGTTTGTCTCAAAAGATCCCAGTGCCAACCTTTTGACTTTTTCTGATACAGGGATAGCTGTGGCAGAGGTGACCCCTTCAATGGATGCCAACCCTGAGATCAGACATCCACACATTTACAGGTATAGGAATCCCTTTCAAGGATTGCTAGTCCAGCACCCCTCATAGCTTGCCAGATGTCCACTTCTGGAGGCAGTCATACAGGTGGTGGGGAGATAACCTTGACAGCTTCCTGTGTGGATGGCTGTCCCGCAGGAAAAGTGGGTCCAAAATATCCTATCCAGTGTTTATTCCATATCCTGTTCTCAGAACCCAAGTCCACAGAAGCCGTGGTTAAAAAAAACATTCCACCCCAATATGTCAGCAGCTTTTCACGTGGCGTCCCACCTCCTTCAAAAGGCAGCTATGCAGGAGGTCCCATCAGACCAGAGAAGGTCAGGAATCTATTCAAGATTCTTTTTTTGGTTTTGAAGGAAAGCAAGGACCTCAGGCCAGTTTTGGTTCTCAGTGGCCTAAACCTCTTTATGAAAAAAGACCCAGTTCAGAATGGGCATTGTGTCACTGATTTTGCTATGTGTCAAGGTGAATAACTGTATGGGTTTGGTAGACACACAGAACACCTTCCGCCATACAAAAATTGCATAGGAAGTGCCTTGCCTCTTGGTCTTGGCACTCCCTCAGGTGTTTTACTAAGTGCATGACTGTGGTTGCGGCTCACCTGCAATGCAGACAAATCTGGATATCCCCGTATCTGGATGCTTGGCTTCTTGCTGCTTCTTCAATGAAAGAATACTTTGTAGAAGCTAGAGATTATGTTTTGCAACCCTGCCTATTCTTAGGCATTTCTGTCAAATAAAAAAGTCAGACCTTTGACCTTCTCACCACATTTCCTTCATCAAAAGCCATCTGGGCACAGCCTCTTGCAGAGGATCCCTCACAGAGCATCATCTGCACTCTCTTCATAGGACATTGCAAGCATCGAATTACCAGCAAAATCCTTCAGTTCCACTGGTGCTAAAAGTTGTAGGATTGATGGCAGCAGCAATTACAGTGGTCCACTATACCAGGTAAGAGATATGAATCGTCCAGTGGATACTTTCCACATAGTGGTGACAACTAACGAATGTCATCGGCCTTGATTCACATAACCCAGATTTTCAGAAATCACTTGAATTGATGGCTGACTTCATCCTTCTTCTAGATGGGTAAACTATTTGTGCATCCCTTCCCAGTTGCTGTAATGATCATGGACACCTTCCCTCTGGTTTGGAGGTGCGGCATTTCATTGGAAGGATGGTCCAAGGTCAGTGGAACCAGACAGAGAACAATCTTCACATCAGTAAGATAGGCTAAAAGCCCTGTTCCCCTACTTAGTTTTATACAGACTCCTCAGAGGTGACCTCTGTCTTGCATACAAAGAAATCTCAGACCCCGCCTTGATGGGACTGCTGCATATCTGCAAGTCAAGCTCCACTTGAGCAACCCATACTCGTGACCTCAACCTGGTCTGTGATAGCAATAGGACTTGTTGGCTGGGCATATTTGTGTCCCAGAGACTCCCCCATCTGTGGAATAGACTGCCTCTTCACGTCAGGCAGAGTACCTCATTATCCCTTTTTAAGAGCAACCTGGTTAACTGAATGGGAAACAGAAACTACACTCCTGGGATTACACCTGTGTCCTTGCTGGACAGGGGCTCTGGGGGCTGACTTGTCTAAACATGGGCTAAACTCTTGGCTAGACTTATAAGGGCCTCAAGGCCAATAGTAGTAACCTCCTATGATTCTATGGAAGCTCTAACCAAAGCTTCATTTGAATTGACTTCCTATGCAGACTTGTCGTGGAGAAACAATATGTCTTGTGGATGTTAGTACTGCACATATTGTCCATCTCTCCTTCTTACATGATATTCCATAAAGGCAGTCACTCAAAGAAACCGTTCTTCCTTTATTCATAAGGTGACTTACGAGAGCAGTGTTAATCAATCCATCAAACTTCCTGTGCTGTTCCCAAATAACTGCATCAGAGGACTATCTCGTACATACATTAAACGTTCACAGACAGCTCAGATTCTGTCTCTCACAAGTCATTCAGAAAGGTTACCCAACTGTTCGTGTCATTTGCTCCAAACAGATTGGAATCTAATGTCGCCAAGCAAACGCTTTCCAGATGGCTGTCACATCGCATCTCATTTGTTTACCTTTCCAGTAATAAAATTACTTCAGAATCAAAGGCTTATTCTGTAAGATTTATGGTTGCTTCTGCTGCCTTTTTTTTTTGTTTTTTTAAGAACTGTTCTATTGATATTTGTGCAGCAGTCACTTGGTTCTAAAAATTACAAAATGGAC